>NW_017279883.1:294859-302221 GCF_001594065.2 Cyphomyrmex costatus
GAGAGAGAGAGAGAGAGAGAGAGAGAGAGAGAGAGAGAGAGAGATGGGGGGGCTCCGGAACGTATTAAATAGTGGTAATGCGCAGACGCCGCTAAGGGCAAGAGTACCTGATATAAGCTCCAGCCAGAGTTAACTCGTCCGCAGTCATCATCTAACCGCAATCTAGAGTCAGTGTTCCGCAACCACTCTTGTTCAAATATTCACTTCATCTCCATAAGATAATTACTTCGAAAAAAAACAATTCTGTAGGAATAATAAATAGAGTAAGTATGATAGAGAGAGAGAGGGGGGGAGGGAGGGAAGTGCAGTCTCGAACATGCTCCATAGTGGTAATGCGCAGCAGTGAAGGCTGCGAGAGCGCAGACGCATCAGGAGTATGAGTACGATTCCCGAAGCTGGAGCTTCGAGGCTGGAGTCAGTTTTAGTTCGTCCGCAAGTGTGACGTGATCTCCTTGAAAACTCTTCCGTATAAGTAAGTAAGAGTTCATTAAAAAATATTAAGATATACACACGCACAATAATTCATAATTTATTTTTCAGATTAAAAGATATAAATTGTCATATCAAAGGTAGGACGCTGCATCATATATTACCAAGAGAGCGGATTCAAATGGCACTCTCATCTCGCTCCTCAACGTTAAAGAATGTAACTCGCCAGAGGAAAGAATTGTACAACTAAAAAGATATAAATTGGCATATCAAAGGTAGGACAAAATATACCAGGAACCCTCAACTCTCCCGTCGATCCCCTAGAATTTCCTTTAGACTTGACCACATTCCCGCTCCTAACTCCCCTCGATGCCCCCTCGATTTCTCCTCTCCCAATCCATGATCAATTCCCTCCCATCTCCCTCGATGACATTCCCACCTCTCTCGATGACATTTCCACTTCCCCTCCACTCCTAGAATCTAATTTACCTCCCCCCAATATCACCTCGTCTTCCTCACAAACCTTTTTCCCGCCAGAGCAAGTAACACAGAACCCAATTTACCTCCCCCCAATTCCACCTCCTCCTCACAAACTCTTCCTCAGCCAGAGCAGGTAACGGAACTCAATTTACCTGCCTCCAATTCCACCTCCTCCTCACAAACTCTTTTCCCCCCAGAGCAGGTAACAGTAGTGTTCCCTTGAACGACCTGTCCCCCTATACCCCTGTTCCTGTCACAGAAATCCTTCTTAACTCCTCTCCCGTTCCCTCTTCGCCCGTCCTTTAAAACACGCACACAATCACAATTGTACTATATGTATGTACAACACGCTCACACGATATTCTTATTATTTTTATTTTTATACCTTTGTGTAATTATATATTTTAAATTATTTAATATTTATTATTACGCGTTGCCGGAAAAGACGCTATTCCTACTTAAAATAAATATTGCGAAAAATATCATTACGTCGACCCGCCATCAGAGGCCTATAGATATTCTCAAATTCTTGTAAGTGCTTTGACACGCGTATATTTCTTCATATAGTATCTCGACTTAACATCTAACACAGGCGTATAGGGTAGGCTTCCATTACAATGCCTTACTGATGAGTCCAGTAATGGAAGCCGGGACGAAACGCCAAAAACTATGTGATATTTTTCGTAATATAAAGAATAATTAAAGATCCAACTATTTACGGAATTTTAAATTATCATCTTCATATTTAATTGTAATTAATCAAGTAAAAATCAGTGATATTATAATACTACTGTAGTATTTATGCGTTATGTCTGAATGTTATCATCGCGCAATTATGGGGGGACTATATATGTGGTATATAAAAATTCACGCATAATTATAATAAGCACTTTCATCCAGCTTTGACCGTTATAGGCGGTATTTCTTTCTTCGTTTGACAATATACGGTCGTTACAAAATTAATTAATATATATTTCATTCCTAATTAATTAAAATTTAATAATTAAAACAAGGTAAAGGTCAATGAGAGTCAATTCGTAAGTAAACAACAAAGCGATTATAACATTAAATCTATAATATGAATTTTTAAAAGAAAAATAATACAATGAAATACTTAGCCGCAAAAATTAGAATATCCGTCAATATATAACAATATACAAAATCGCTCGATATAAAATTTCGTGACAAGTTTCGACTCTTGATTTGAGTCCTCTTCAGACGTACAATAAAAAATTCTTCATTTCTTTAGGAAAAAATTCTTCATTTCCTGAATCTGTTATTAATTATTGTTATTGTGGTGTCCAGAAATTCCAATTTGTCACCTCCAGTTTCACATGTAAATTGGAGACGTGGATGGAATGCATTGAAAACCAGAAGTAATGTGTCAATTTTTTCAGAATCAACCATAGTACAAATATCGTCTACATACCTGAAATAAAAGAGAGTGTCAATATTACATGACGACAGAGACAAAGACTCCAATCTACTCATCACAAGATCAGCGATAATGGGAGATAAGGGAGAGCCCATGGGAGTGCCAAAACATTGCTTGTAAATCTTATTGTCAAAAACAAAATATGTTGAACCCAGAATGAATTCAACAGCCTCTAAGAATTCATCCTTTGACAAAGAACAGCCTCTAGAGATGAAGCTCCATTTTTCATTAACACAATCAATGGCTATGTCTATTGGAATATAATTAAAGTAATATAATTAAAATTTGTTTTAATTCGCTTTTCATTAAATTGGTTATTTGTCATGTTCATTATACATATATACCCATATAGTAATTAATAAATGCTTAAGAAATTTAGTTGTAAAATGTAAAACCCGCTTAAATATTTTTTCTTTAACCCTTTTCGTATTTCCTCATTAATTCCCGTTAACCTTATAGATCGCACAGATCCATTCCCAGGTCATAGGGATTAAGTTCCCTGACCTAAATTAAAGGATCGATGATCATGACGACTCACGGAAAAAGGCGTTATAGTGTCCTTTCGTGACAATGACCCATTTTCCGGAGCATTTAAAGGTACGATCGACTTGCAGGACACTCCAAGGTGTGTACCTGCGAGAGCCCGAATTCGGTGGCGCTCCTCCGTTGCCCCTTCCGAAATTTGGGGATCGAGCGTGACCGAATCTCGGGTAGAGTTCGTTGCGCTCTTCCTCAGCTCCTCCCGGAATCGGAGCTTGGACGTAACACAAACAAATTTTTAATTTTCAATTCTTATGTTTGTGTAGATATCAATAATGAATTATTGCTTATCGACTCACAATCAGTTACAATGACTATGGATGCTAATACTGAAGAAGATATAGTGATAATCTCAGATCAAACCTTAAATCCTACCATTCCTGAGGTATCAACTTCTAATAATCAGTCAGCTGATTTAGCACTGGAGAAATAAATTAAAGTTGTTCCCAATAATAAAACTCAATTAACTTCTACTTCAATGAAACAATCACGCATGCCAGTTTCTTCAAAGGCAAATTTTTTAAGAAAAGGTTAGTTCAGAACGTTATCGCAGTTTTGTCAGTAATGGGCGCGTTCAGCGGGCTCAACAGTTGAGTGAGCGCTCGGTGTTATTGGTGTCTTCTTTTAGATCATCCAATCAGAATTTTAGATCTAGAAGAATACACCAATAACAGGAAGCGCTCATTCAACTGTTGAGTCCGCTGAACGCACCTAATGAAAATATTTTTTTTTTCCTGAATACTATATACATGTGTAAATCTTTTTGATAGGAGTTCATCATGAACGATTAGGAATTCAACTTAACGAAGCTCGAAAAGAATTTACAAGTCACGCTGAGCGGACATGCGAGGCGACAGAGATAAAAAATAATTTATTCAGAGAAAAATGTAAAATTATTAACAAGAAACAAATACCATAATATGATAAATTAATTCTTACTCTTAAGTTAAATCTTACTCGTCCACTAAACTTCTTAATTACAATTTCAATCGAGTTCTCAATTATGATCTCAATAGAGGTTTTTCAGTAAAGGGGGGTATGGTTGTTTTATTGATTATTCAATACAGTCTTGTATGAAAGCCGTGAAACAGAGTAAGTAATTTTAGATTGAGATCACTTTTTTCTTCTGTACAGCTTTATACATTAAATTTATTCATATTGTATGTTGTTACGTCCTGTAGACTCCACGATTCTTTTCTTTCAAAGGATCTTGGTCAACGTCATGACTAGAGTGAGATATACGAGAAGGGCCCGATATCTGATAGTAGAGGCCTAAGTAAACACCACACGCTGGGAAACTCGTAAATGCCACTCAAAAGAAAAATAAAACGAGGAAAACAACTTGCGTACAAAGGGCTGGCGGCGATAAAAATTGCAAAACCACATATTTCTAAGCGGTCATTAGATAACAAACACTCTAAAGAATCATCTGGGAATAATCCGTAACTCTAAGAAAACTAGCTTAAAAAAAATAACTGGCGCCATGTCCATTGTGCCAAATCGTAAAACTCTTAAAGGATTTCCCACGGACATGTTTATTAGACATTCAGTAAATGTAAATGGAGCGCGGAAACCGACGACTCTTCTAGTCATATATTTTATCTATAACAAAGCGCGACGTGGTCCCGACAGTAATTTCCTACGCATAAAACCCTTAAGAAAAATTGTAAATTACTTTATTTTTCTTAACTCCCCGAGAACACGCAAGATCAACCTCGATAGGACTAGCAAAAATCGTAAAATCCTTTATTCCCGGAGCTCTTCCTAGAAGACGCTAGATACCAATATCGATAGGAGTTAAGAAAAATCGTAAATCATGTCACAAGTTGCTAGCGTTGCAAAAATTTTAGACAAAGGAAAAGCCCGCCCTTTTGGGGTATAAATGCAAGGTCCTCGGAAGCGCACAGCGTCAGTAGTAATCTTCAGTCCACCGTGTCAGTAGTCCGAGGCGATAAGCCCGAGTCGACTGGCCGGTCTTTCTCTTGTTCGCTCTAGTCACCGCTTTGATCGGAAGTCAGTTGTCCGAGGCATCGCCCGAGTCAACTGACCAAGATCTGGTGTTAAATTAGAATCAGTGCACCGAGGCCCATCTAAGGCCCGTCGACCGACCGTGCGCCTCCGAGGCTTTCGAAGTCCACCAGGACCACCCACGACGACCGTGCATCTCCGAGGCCCCTCCGAAGCCTTTTGCATCGTGCCTCCTGGAGACTCGACAGGAATCTCCACCATCACCGTGAGGGACTGATCGCCGCCACCTTTTCTTCACTTATTACACAAGTAAGCATTTCCGTTCCCTTCCTTACCCTTTCACCTTCCTCAAAGAGTATGCGTAGTAAATATTGTGGACGCAAACTCCAATCTTAATTTTTCCACATTCTCCACACATAACACCACCCTCAAATTTTAGTGCGCACTCGGGGTGCCTCTAAGGAGCCTCCCCGAAGAGGCCCCTACATTAGGAAACATAGGAGTCTGCGGCCCCGTCAACTGTTCGCTACGCCGCTTCCCCCCGTAGACGCTACGCCGCTTCTCCCCGTAGACGCTACGCCGCTTCCCCCCGTAGACGCTATGCCGCTTCTCCCTGTAGACGCTACGCCGCTTCCCCCTGTAGACGCTACGCCGCTTCTCCCCGTAGACGCTACCCCGCTTCTCCCCGTAGACGTTACATCGCGTCCTTCGGTCATCGTTGCGCCTCCCTCCGCTCAGCCTGCCAAGGACACACGCACACCCACACCTACACACGTACAATATCCGGAATCCTCCTACTCCCCCGTTGATTCCTCGGAGTTTCCCCTTGACCTCACCGAATTCCCTCTTTTAACTCCCCTTGATTCCCCCTCGATTTCCCCTCTCCCAATGCACGAGAGATTTCCTCCCCTTTCTCTGGACGAGATTCCCACTTCTCCTCCACTCGTAGAACCTCACTCACCTTCCCCCGTCGCCACCTCCTTCGACGAACAACCTCTTCCTCCCGTCACCACCTCCTCTTTCCCCGAACAACCTCTTCCTCCCCCTGTCACCACCTCCTACCCCTACCCTACCCCTATTCCCTTTTTTTTGCCCATTTTTAATTTTTTTTTATTTTCTTGTTTTATTTTTTTTTTTATAGTTTAACTTCTTTTTCTCAATTTTTTTCTGTTTTTTTTTTTAAGATTTCTCTTTTCGATTTTATTATTGTTACCGTGTATTATAACTGGTGATTTGTGCAATAGTGAGGAGAACAAAAAAAAGGGAATATACACTCGCCACCTCCACGTTGATTATTCCTGGGTTCGGCAGAGAGCGAGATAACCTAATGCGTGTGATATGTTTTATAAATTAGTCCAATTCGCAATCCATCAAATATATTACTCCGATATGTTTATTAGTATTTTTATTTTCATTTATTTTATTTAGTCACAACCACGCGTAATGTTCTTTATATATTTTGTAATCGTAATAAATAAATGTGTAAGAAATTTAATTTTAAAATGCAAAACCCGTTTTAAATTAATTTCTTAAACCCTTTCTCGTATTCCTTCATCCATTCCCGTTAGATCGCACAGGTCCATTCCCAGGTAACAGGGATTAAGTTCCCTGACCTAAATTAAAGGACCAACGATCGTGACCGCTCACGGAAAAAGGCGTCATAGTGTCTCTTTCGAGACACTGACCCATTTTCCAGAGCATTTAAAGGTACGATCGACTCGCAGGACACTCCACGGTGTGTACCTGCGAGAGCCCGAACTCAGTGACGCTCCTCCGTTACCCCTTCCGAAATTTGGGGATCGAGCGTGACCGAACCTCGGGCAGAGTTCGTTGCGTCCTTCCGCAGCTCCTCCCGGAATCGGAGCTTGGACGTAACACTATTACTGACATTGTTTTTATTACTATCTGATTAACTGACTCTTATATTATATTCTTTTCTTTTATATTGCATTCTTTTCGTTATATTTCTTTTTTTATTTATAAACGAAAAAAGTTAAAAGGACGTTGTAAGAGTCAAAAGAAATAATTTAAAACAACAATTAAAGAAAGAAAAACGCATATATGTAATAAATTAATTTCAAAAGAAAAATTTCCTTCGAACATTCATAGTGGCGTCACATACTTATTAATTGCGGAATACTGTATATCAATTTTATAATTTTGACATTAAAAAATTACACATTGACGAATAGATTGCGGAGTGTACTGATTGATTTAGAGAGCTTTGAATAATGTTGCCCATCTCCAAAGGTTTGATATTGTTACAATTTTTGTTAACGTACAATTTTCTTGATGGATTTAATTTTTTTTTTTGATTCTAAAGCTTGTCATATCTACATAATTTTTATAGCTGACTTTTTTCTTACGATCTACTAATCGCTAGAGGAACAATAGTTGGATGTGATGAAGATGGATTCGCAGAATTAATTCGATAAATTTTAACTTTAAGAATATGTTTGCGCTTTTGAAAAAGACTCAATCTACGAGTCGAAACGTTAAGCAGGTTTTTT
>NW_017279883.1:303500-311610 GCF_001594065.2 Cyphomyrmex costatus
AGAAATACTTATAATTCAATGAGCCAGAAGCATGCATGGTGATTTCACTACTAGGTCAACAATCACGTCAGATAGTTGCGTTAAATCGAGAAAATCCTGCGTACGAAAGGACAAAAGAAACAAAAAGTAAATAATAAATTGAGATAACCAGATAAATATTTTGGCTCATTGAATTAATCAGATAAGTTTCAAAATCTCTATTAATGTACAAAATATATTCAAGCTAGTGATACATATACACAAGTATCGTGCGCATTCGCATACATTTTGATACATCTGCACAATGTATACTAGCACTTACAGATTACTCGAGTACAGAGAGAATGTGTATACAAGACCAGCGATCTAGCAACAGAACAATTACTACAACTATATACACAGATTTTTACTACCAAACAGCCGGTCGCATTAAGTTCACCTTTACGGGCCTTTGGAGAAGATTCGACGAAACGGAATGATCCATCTTCGTCGGGTTCCGTAATACAAAATAATAATACGTTCTATACAAAGTGTTGACAAAAATGCATTCAGCATTTATATAGAGATAGTACACAAATATTGAGGGAAAAGCCTTAATAAACATAGATCAAAAATTGAACCTTTCCTGTGATATAAATAATTTTGTATGTTAGTATTATGATTGACTAGTTGGCTCCTACGATGTCGCATACGATGTAAAAAGGAAGAAATTAAGATAAATAGCACCTGATAGCCTATTTAGGAAAATTACAGGTCCAATAAGGTAATCTCTTGTATTGTCCATCCAATAAAATTGTTGATGTCAATTTACTGATTCCTAGTAAAATATTAACGTATAAAATTGTTTATATCTGAAAAACAATTAAATTTTTATCTATAAGACTTTCTTACTTAGTATAGTATGTAGGTACTATCTTACCATATAAATCCTGAATACTTTATTGTAAACAGCCGGTATATTTATATAAAATTATTCTGCAGAGAGAGAGAGTGAATTGATCACCCACACCTTTCCGTTTTGCATATTTTTAACATTGAGTAACCAGCTTGTAATAGCTTGTATAATCTTAACCAACTCATTTCAGCTTTCCTCAAGCGTCCCTGTGAGACAACAAGTAACTTTTGTTCACCATGAAAGCATTCAACATTCTGAACGTCTTTTGTACTGACAGTACGTCAGTTTTCAATCCTAATAACCAACGCGCCATGCACTTCAAACCTTCCAATCTGCATCGTCTCTTCGAGTAATTGATCCTCTCTGCACCAATCTCCGTCAATAATTTCGGAATTTTGCTCTCTATTTTCCTTCACTAGTAATTCTTAAAACCTAGTAAAATATTAACGTATAAAATTGTTTATATCTGAAAATCAATTTTTCTATAAGACTTTCTTACTTAGTATAGTATGTAGGTACTATCTTACCATATAAATCCTAAATACTTTTTTCAAAACAGCCTGTATATTTATATGTTCTGCAGTGAATTGATCACCCTTCCGTTCGCATATTTTTAACATTGAGTAACCAACTTGAAATCTTAACCAACTCATTTCAGCTTTCCTCAAGCGTCCCTGAGACAAGTAACCTTTGTTCACCATGAAAGCATACAACGTTCTAAACGTTTTTGTACTGACAGTACGTCAGTTTTCAATCCTAATAACCAACGCGCCATACACTTCAAACCTTCCAATCTGCATCGTGTCTCTTCGGGTAGTTGATCCTCTCTGCACCAATCTCCGTCAATAATTTCGGAATTTTGCTCACTATTTTCCTTCACTAGTAATTAAATATCTGCATGGTAATTATACAGAATCACTGCCTCACCTCAAAAATTGATCAAATTAGGCTTATTCGACGCGTTTTTGCATGAAACGAAAGAATCTGGCAGAAAAAAGTGTCGCTCTGCCCTACGAACCGAGATATTTAGCGTTAAAGTTGACGATTATGGAGGTTAGGAAATCTGTCATACCGACTACGTAGTGCTACGAGTACGCCTTCTTCATGCTGTCTGACCTCGTGCGCATGCGCTTGGTATCGTTTGAGTCCAACAGAATGCACGAAATTTGAAATTAACACTGCAAAACAAATTGTTGTCAGACACGAAATCCTACACCTTTCCCTATTCGGAAACGTTGACTTTCCACGCGAAGTAACTTCCCCCCCTCCCTGCACAGGGGCACACGACTTCTACGATTATACTGTCGGGGCAGACCTCTGTCCATCTCTCCTTCCCCCCCTGCTGAGGGGCGCACTACTTCTACGATTGTACTGTCGCGGGCAGACCTCTGTCCATCTCTCCCTCCCCCCCTGCTGAGGGGCGCACTACTTCTACGATTGTACTGTCGCGGGCAGACCTCTGTCCATCTCTCCCTCCCCCCCTGCTGAGGGGCACACAACTTCTACGATTGTACTGTCGCGGACAGACCTCTGTCCATCTCTCTCTCCCCCCCTGCTGAGGGGCACACTACTTCTACGATTGTACTGTCGGGGCAGACCTCTGTCCATCTTTCCCTTCCCCCCTGCTGAGGGGCGAACGACTTCTACGATTGTACTGTCGGAGCAGACCTCTGTCCATCTCTCCCTCTCCCCCTGCTGAGGGGCGTACGACTTCTACGACTGTACTGTCGGGGCAGACCTCTGCCGAAGACCACCCCCTTGCACCCGCCCGTGTGTGTGTGTGTGACTGTGACAGATTTCCTAACCTAAATAGTCGTTAACTTTAACGTTAAATATCTCGGTTCGTAGGGCAGAGCGACACTTTTTTCTGCCAGATTCTTTCGTTTCATGCAAAAACGCGTCGAATAAGCCTAATTTGATCGATTTTTAAGGTGAGGCAGTGATTCTGTATAATTACCCTTTAATATTCTACCTTTTTATCGAAAGTCCTTTCTTTGACAAATTCGAGCAAATCCTCACTGTCTGACACAACTTTAAAGTCTCGTCTGGCAGTCGTCACGATAGCCACAACGACTTCATAGTGAATATCTGTGATATCCTTTCTCAATTCAGGATAATTTAGCAAAAAAATGCATTAAATACTGCACACACTTAATACGAATGGACACGCTAATATCGTTAAATCGTCCCAAAAACGCTCTTCATAACTGTGTATGCTGTACAGCTAATTGCACTTTTAAGAAAACATTCTTGCTAGCAACGCCACAGCGCCCAATCATTTATTCTAAGAGGAAGATTTTAATTTACACTCTAGTTGCGGCAGGACGGACGCAAGATACTCGGACAATGGACAAATGTGATTCAATTCATAAATTAGATAGTGATTCTTCTCCTTCAATTCACCGCGGAAATATTCAAGTATTCATTTCGAGAATCGCAAACGTTTATATCGATACGACATCAGCGCTTTCAATTTGGAGACACGGACTACGTTTAAGGTCTATCGCACGTGAAATGCATAAGGCGAGAAACACACACTTTTGCATAACGCATAAAGCATGTGCATAAGGAATTTCATTGGCCCATTTTCTTATGCATGAGTCAATGGACCAATCAAATTCTTTATGTATATGGTTTATGCGTTATGCAAAAGTCTGTGCTCTCCGCTTAACTGTGTATAAGCATAACATAAGGCTGCTGGACCAATAAGCATCTTATGTTAATCAATATGGCGTCTTTATGTTGGATGCTCATTGGTCCAGCGGCCTTATGTTATGCTTATGCACAGTTATGCATTTCATGTGCGATAGGCCTAAAGGCCGCAGCACACACTTTTACATAACGCATAAAGCGTTAAAATGTCATGTGAATAAGAAATTTCATTGACCCATTTTCTTATGCAGAGTCAATAGACCAATCAAATTCTTTATGCACTATGTATTATGCGTTATGCAAAAGTGTGTGCTGCGGCCTTAAGTGAGGAGCACAGACTCTTGCATAACGTATAATACATAGTGCATAAAAGAATCAACCAATCTGAAGCCCCCTCCTTTCCTTCTACTACAACGAAAAGAAATATTTTGATTGGCTGATTCTCTTATGCACTATGTATTATGTGTTATGCAAAAACTTGTATTTGGGCTCTTAAGCGGGGAGCACAGACTTTTGCATAACGCATAAATCATATACATAAAGAATTTGATTGGTCCATTGACTCATGCATAAGAAAATGGACCAATGAAATTCCTTATGTATATGATTTATGCGTTATGCAAAAGTCTGTGCTCCCCGCTTTAGGCGAGAAACACACACTTTTGCATAACGTATAGAGCATGTGCATAAAGAATTTCATTGGCCCATTTTCTTATGCATGAGTCAATGGACCAATCAAATTCTTTATGTATATGGTTTTTGCGTTATGTAAAAGTGTGTGTTTCTCGCCATACATTAAGCCATAAGGCCGGTATTCATAGTCAATTCTTATATTCAAGATCGTCTTAAGTATAGTCTTAAAATGTCACGAACCAATCAAAGGGCTGCAATCGCTTCTTAAGACATTAGAGCCGGTATTCATAAACAGTTCTTATTTGAAGACTGTCTTAAGTGTAGTCTTAAAACGCGAATGCAGCCCTTTGATTAGTTCGTAACATCTTAAGGCTCCTGAATACCGGCGACGGCCATGTTGGAATTGTGACGTCTTAGGCGAGAAAAACACATTAATTTTTCTTGCGTCCCATTTTTTAATAAAGACAATTTGGATAAATTTAAAAGGCGAGATCGCTCAAAAACACTTGTGAAAATTGGCGGAAACTGTCCTTTCCTCCTCTGATAGTCAGTAAATGGTCGTAAAAGGCACGTAAAGTGAGCCTACACTCGGGCAGAATCACACATTTTGACAGCTGATGAAACGAGTGAAATATACGCTTTTACGTATAAAATTTCACGATAACTGCAGTTTCCGCCAATTTTTAGGACTTTCACGAGTACGAGGGAAGTCACATTTTCACAAATAAGCAAATATTGACAAAATGGCACGCAAGAAAAAATTTGTCGTCAAAACATCACTTTTTCACGCCTATTAGTTCAGACTTTTACCATGGCGAGGCGCTATACACACACACAAGCATGAACCCATGTCTGTGCGCTCCCCTTCTACCCGAAAATGAGCACACGGACATGAGCTTGCAATTGTGTGTATAACCAGTAGCGTACTACCAGTTTTGCTAGCCACCGACTGATTCGGTGTCGCTACCCATCAACACGGAGTTCTTGGCTGAGTATTCAGGAGCCTTAAGCGTTAAAGTTGACGACCATTCAGATTAGGAGCAGGGCAGAGCGACAAGGATAAGTATTATATGTACATGTATGGTCTATTTCAAGGACATGTATATATATGTCCTTGAAATATATAGGCCGTACATGTTCAATAATATATATATGTATTTATATTGAGAGACACTTATTTCGGTTAGATTCTTTCGTTTTATGTAAAAGCGCGTCGAATGAAGCTAATTTTATCAAAATCGGAGATGGTGGGGGTATTCTGTATAACTATCTTCATACATACAATGTCCTTGAAATAGATCAAACATGTTAAATCATTCGTAATTTTCAGAAAAACGATATAGATGACTACTAAACAGCTATATTGATAAACAACATTTATTTCTTTAAGTTATGCTCCGATGCATGATTCCGAATCAGTGGTGAGCACATGTGTATTCTACTATTCTATATACACAAATTCATTCAATTCATATACATTCTTCTTTTGTATTATCTTCTCAAACTGTAAATTCTTTGTATTTTTAATATTGAAATACACCCTGTACACAATATAACACAGTCATACATGGATTAAAGTCCTAGATATCAGAGAAGCGCAACCGATCTTAAGCGTCCTGATTGGCGTGACTGTCAGCCAATCATGACATTCATTCATTGGTACTAAAAATGGCTGACTAATAGACGATTAGTGGTTCGTTAGCAAACGACGTCATTTTTTGTACTTTTCTTAGTAATTTTATGATATTGACTTAAGCCGGTTACACTTCTCTGATATCTAGGACTCTAACATGGTTGTACTTCAAATATATTACCATGCACATATAAATTTATGTATTTAGGCAACAGATCACCTATTCGGGGGTATATCAATTGCGCACAAGCCAATCACATCGCTAGAAAAAAAAACAAAAAAAGTTCCCTACGCAGAAGTTGCTGTGATAAGCAGTGGGCAATAGCTACAGTGTGCAGGTGAACCACTCCCATCTATGCTACGTTAAGCATTGTGTGAATTTCAATATTAAAGTATTAAGACAGATACTTGCATTTAGATGATGAAGATCAAGATTTGAGAAAGATATACATAGGTAGAATGAAATAAAATGCATGCACAATATACATGTACTCATCAGGCTGCTTTCACATGCAGCGTAACTTGCGTAAGCGTAACTTGCGTCAGCCAATCAAATTGTCTCAATTATAATAAGTCGTAACAGCTGATACAAGGAACGCGTTTAGCGGACTCAACAATTGAGTGAACGCTCGCTGTTATTGGTGTATTCTTTTAAATCTTCCAATTAGAATTTTAGATCTGGAAGAATAAACCAATAACAGCGAGCGTTTACTTAATTGTTGAGTCCGCTAAATGTGCCCAATAGGTGCATCCAGAAGCCTTAGAACATACAATATATAACATGGAACGCTCATTGCCTATACCGCCAATACATTGGGTTGAAGCCAAAATAGGTGCGAGATAGAAAGGTATAGTGAAACTAAAATTCGCCGCATGCTCAATTTCGTCAGGTGGTTCCATCCATTGGTTGGGTAACCGGAATGCGGAATAGCGGAATGGATTGACGAATGGAATGACGGAACTGAGCATGCGCATTACGAATTTTAGTTTCACTATAACTTTCTCTCTCGCACCTATCTTGGCTTCAGCCTGGGCATTCTATTAGCATTTCATGTTATATATGTTCTAAGCCAGAAGCACAATCGCTCACTGAGCGCTCAATCAGCTCTTTCATCTGATTGGTATATTCCGTTAAATTCTAAAATATAGACTAATTAGATGAATTAGCTCAATGAGCTGATATGCTTCTGGATGATTTCCTATTTTGATACGACAAAAACTAGAATCTTTTCAGGACCGTACAATTGATAACAATAATAAACAAGAAGAAGGAAGCCAATAACGGTCAAAGCTGGATCACAGTGCTTATTATAATTATGTGAATTTTTTATACTGCGTATGTAGTCGCCCCCACAAATCGCGACGCTGATAGTTTTTCAGCATTGACGCATACATACTTACCGCAGTAATATCACTTAGTTAAATTGACAAGCAATCTAACAATTTTTGATGCTTATAGCATCTTATTGGATCTTAATAATATGTTGAAAGACATCCCTAATAGCACAAAGTCGTCTCTAAGTCGACTTTGAGTCGACTTATGCTGCTAGACGTCTGAAAATAGACGTCCGTATGTTGACATTCGACAACTTAGAGACGTCTCCAAGTCATACAATGTCCCACTTTGAAGACGACTGTAAGTCGATTTTAAGTCAACCATCATGCGGACATATACGTGCGGCTTTCTGACAAGTCGACTTAAAGTTGACTTAAGTCAATGTTAGTAGTCTCGGCTAGAGTCCTAGATATCAGAGAAGCGCAACCAATGTTCCGCGTCCTGATTGGCGTGAAGTGTCTCAGCCAATCATGACATTTATTCGTTGGTATTAAAAATGGCTGTCTAATAGACGATTGGTGGATTTCATAGTTAGTCTGCAAACGACGCTATTTTTAATACTTTTTTTAGTAGTTTTGCGATACTGACTTAAGCCGGTTGCGCTTCTCTGATATCTAGGGGTGCGGTCGAGTTGCCACTATGAATACTTTGAAGCGTTTCTTGATTGGTTAATTTGTAAAATTCTTTCTTCTGATTGGTTAATCAAACGCTTCGAAGCATTCGTAGTGGCAACTCGACCGCATCCTAGGACTCTAGTCTCGGCGAAATAAGCCAACGTCAAAAGAGGGAGGCTATGGTGGGATAGCTCCCGTGTGCCCCTTCCTTGACCGAAATAGCAGCTAATGTTCGTCTATATGTCGTTGTATAAACTAGGTCTTTAATCCGCGTGTCAAATGCTCGGTATAATTTGGGATTCACACTGCGTACGATATCCGATAGGAGAGCTTCTTTTCTAATGGCGAATTAGATACATATGCACTGA
>NW_017279883.1:312061-313166 GCF_001594065.2 Cyphomyrmex costatus
CTAATTTTATTTGTCCCAACACAAAACTGCACTGACAAAAATGTCAGTGCAATAATTCTTGCACTCGTTCGGTTCATTCGGTTGGTCCGAATATAAATTCAGCACTATACTAGGTCAGTTTTCATTTATCGAATACGATAATCTAAGCGCACATACGGTGCGCAAATTCCGAATGCGTGGCACCAAAAAAGTTCGCACTCAGTGCGCACTGGTGCGCACTAGTGCAATCTGTCGAAGTCACCATAAATATATAGTTAACAATATTTTGTCGTACGATGATGCTTGCCATATATATCTAGAAAACATGCTTTCGTATTGGAGATCGTTCTGTCGTAATCGTACGTCGGTAATCGTACGCAGTGTGAATCCCACATAAGGGCTGCGCACAATGGAGGAACAGATATTAGATATTAAAATATTAACCTATCTGAATCGTGTATTCCGGTGTAACTGGTATCTGATAGGTTAATATTTTAATATCTAATATCTGTTTCTCCATTGTACGCAGACCCTAATGCGGAGTCTACAATTGAAGTGATAGCAGTTGTCGGATCTTATGTCATAGGAATATTAATCTATCAGAATCGTGTATTCCTGGTATTTGAAAATCTTAGGCCGGTATTCATGGTCGCGTTCGAAAACATCACCTGAGTGTCTCGATCCTCCCGAGGATCGTTCGAAAATACTTCGATACCCTCGATGGACTTTTGATTGTTATGTTCGAAAACACACCCGAATCACTTCGAGAGTGACTATTTCTCCCTACCTCGCTAAAGTAGGGAAAAGAGAGTATCTCGGATAAACGTGAAGCAGGAAAATGGAAAAAGATGTCGTCCAATATAGAAATTAATTTATCGAGGCATCAACTTATTAGAGATCAGGTTAAAGATAAAAAATAACAATTACGCAAAATGGATGCTTGCTTTTGTTTGCTAAAGTGGATATATGTATTTATTTTTATAAATCTTTTAAAATATCCTATATCTATACTTACAAAGTATCCTAACCTAACTCTATACTTAATATTATAATGCCTGTATGTACACTTCAGTTATATCATTTTTATTTTCATAATTCTCAATAGTAGATATATTGCAATTGTCAG
>NW_017279883.1:322317-326994 GCF_001594065.2 Cyphomyrmex costatus
AGACCATATTTGCAACCATCAGGAAGCGTGCATTATAGTGCACATGATTTCTGATTGGTTGAAATACTTGTAAATATTTATTGAGCTTTTCATTATATTTCCAGCTTTAAACTATGCGCACACGAGGACACAAATTCTTTATTACACTAATTTTATTAAGTTCAACGTAATAATTTGATGTTTTTAGATTTCCTTTGATTGTGGACATGCCACTACATATCAGGTTCAAACAGGAATTATAATATGATGTCTGTTACTTCTCAGCAGTCCATCTTTATGAATTATGTTTCCTATATTTACTTTTGTATCATTAATAAAATAAATGTAAATAAAGTTGTAAAATATATATCTCCTGTAAATATATATTTGTGAAATTATACGAATAAATTATAAACATAGTTACAATGATTACAATGTGATAAATTAAATTTTTGATAATTCCTTTTTATTGCCTTTAATAATTCTTTTCTTATTATTTAATACTGTAAGAACGTCGAAAATTACAAAAATAAAAAAATATACGGTTGGTACATTTTGAGGACATATGATAACAAATTAAAACTGGTTACACAATTACTTTTGATTTTCTTGCAGATTATATGTATTTTTATTAATTATTTTTAATGTAATAAATATTGAATTCTTAGTGTCTTCAAAATGTACCAAACGCAAAACAGTATTCAAATGTATTTGGTCTATTTTGAGGACATTCATTTGACACAACTTATGTCCTCAAATGTGACCAACCATAAAGCGAGTAATTTTGAAGACAGTCCTTAAAATATACCATATACAAAAAAAATTTTGAAGACTGTCCTCGAAAGTGCGAAAAGTCCTCAAAATGTACCATCTGTATCAAAAAATGTCCCCAAAATGTACCAAAGCCATATATATAATAATATATTATTAATAAATATTTTATATTATATATACATATATTGAATAATATTTTATTTTTAATTTAAGATTTAAACCGCGCCCGCGTCATATGTGATACATCGTAGATAGATATAGATTGAAATAATAGATAGAGTGAGATGATAGATAGAGTGAGATAACACATAAAGTCAAAGTCCCTCTATTATCGAAAAAACGAGACGTACATTTCTCTCTGGTCGACGACGTTAGTAATAACGACGTATCTTAAAAATGAAACGTGAAAATTCACAGATCCGTACTTTGTGTTGCGATATCTCCGCTCGTAGGGCACGTAGAAAAAAAATGAAAGCACTTTTATCATACAATTTAAGTTTTTCCTGTCGATTGAGCATATGTAGAACTTGATCGGTTCAGCCGTTACTGAGATCTGATCATCTCGACCCCGAAAATTCTCAGTTTCGCGTAAAGGAGGCACGACAGTGTCGCGCGCTTGGCTTAGCGCCGAGACACTACCGTGTCTCCAGATATCCATGTAGCATGTGCACTTATGTTATTCGTACGATAGTCGAATGCCTACTGACTTCTGACCTTGTATGCGCTCGTTCGCTGTGTTTTGTTTTGCTTCTGTCTCACTCACGTTCGCGTAGACACACACTATCTTATTTCGTAACTACTAGCGTCTAGGTCGCCGCGCGTCGCGTTTTGTTGAAACGCTGATCATTTTTAGTTAGAGCAAGATAGAGAAAGTGAAATAATCTACAGAGTGTGAAAAAGAAGTGTAGCTCACTGTGTTATACTTTCTCGCAATTCTTGGATAGACGAAAGATATTCATAGAGTAATAATAACTTACAATAGTTATAATTATGGATATAAGTAGTGAAATTTAGTCAACTTCCACTCCTATTGTGAAAGATGAGCATATAATTAGAAGGAACGATAAAAGATTGTATGGAACACGTCACAATAAGGGTCATTATCAAACATCGAGCAAACGATTAAGCAGACGAAAATCGAGTATTAATAAAAGATAATGTGAGGAACTTCAATAATACGCATTTTTATATTAAAATTTACTGGTAAAAAATTAATGTTTCAAAAAGAATCGGGTAACATATTAATTAATTGAATCGCTCGTCCTCTTGTTATCCGTTACGCGCGTAGCTATAATCTCAACAAAATTACCTTTTTAAAAAAAGGGAAAAATGGCGCCAAGTGTGTTAGCCTCGCAAAATAAAATGAAATCTTTTTAAATTGCGCCAATTATGAAAGGAATATATTTTCTTGACACATATATAACATACTTTATTTCAAAAAGTAAAAGTACAAAAAACTTGGCGCTGCTAGACCTCAAAATATATAATAATAAGATGGTTATTAAATAATTCCGAATATGGAAAATAATAAGAAATTAATAGAAAAAGAAATAAGGACTCGTTATATAAAAATAAACAATATGAAGAGTCAAGGGCGATATAAAAAAAAAAATAATAAGGTCTCTCTCTCTCTCTCTCTCTCTCTCTCTCTCTCTCTCTCTAACAGCGTCAAGTTTTTTGTACTTTTACTTTTTGAAATAAAGTATGTTATATATGTGTCAAGAAAATATATTTCTTTCATAATTGGCGCAATTTAAAAAGATTTCATTTTATTTTGTGAGGCTAACACACTTGGCGCCATTTTTTCCTTTTTTTTAAAAAGGTAATTTTGTTGAGATATCACGCATTTTTTGTAAAGTTAAATATTTCTTATAAATCGTATATAAAATATTTAAAAAAAAAACATTATAATAAAATATAATAATAGAGCTCTAATATAATAATAGAGCTCACTGGGGGGTGTGGCTTTGGCGGTGTCCCTGGACATTGTCAACGTCTTTAACACCCTCCCGTGGGGTGTGGTGGTGCGGGCCCTCGAGGAGCACGCCGCGCCGCCGTACCTCACCGCGGTGATCGCGGGTTACTTCCGCGGTAGGGCGCTGGAGTTCACCGTTAAGGGTGGACTCCGGTGCAGCAGGGCGGTGTCGTGCGGTATTCCGCAGGGGTCGGTCCTGGGACCACTCCTGTGGAACATAGGGTACGACGCCGTACTCCGCGGGGCGTTGCCCCTCGGCTGCCACCTGGTGTGCTACGCCGATGGTGGTGGCCGGGGGCGACAGTTGGGAGTCGGCCCGGAGGAGGGTCGACCTGGCGGTGGCCGGGGTGATTCGGGCAATTCATGGACTGGGGTTGGAGGTGGCCCCAGAAAACAGAGGCTATCTTTTTTCACGATGGCTCTCTGGGGGTGCCCCCTCCGACGCGTATCACCGTGGGAGACACGGCCGTCGGGGTTGGGACCGAGATGAAGTATCTCGGTCTCGTCCTCGACGGCCGTTGGGGCTTTGTCGAGCATTTTGCTCGAAGTTCTCAATAAGATTCCACAGTTCAATCAAAGATGGCTCGCGCCATCTCTTTGCTGCAACCCAAAGGTCGAGATACTTACCTGCTAAACTGCGCAAGGTTGTCGATTCATCCATTCAACAGAATGCTTTCTTTGCTCTTCCCGAAAACATTCTCCTTAGTATGATGACTGACGAACGGGTAGAAGTCAGAAAGTTGGCCCTTGACCGTCTTCTGGCAGCCAGAGAAGCAGAGACTGACACTGTAAATGGATGAGTTAGATATAATAAAGTGCCAAAGCTGAATTTCAAAGCTAATCATTATTACGATATGATTAACTGGAAGACTATTACCTTGATTGTTCCACCAGTTCTTCGTTCAGTTTCTAACGAAGAGCTCATAAAAGGGTTGTCGGGAGACACTGCAGAGATATGGAAATTTAGTGAATTCCCCTCTCACACCGTGGCAGTCGAGAGAACCGTCAAACTGGTGACAGAAGCATCTTCTAAAGTTATTGGTCCCCAGTCTCGTGATTGTTTTATACGCTCTACACTGAAATCTAGGCAACAACTGCCAAAGTTTAGTACAAAATCTGATTTTATCAATAAATTTGATACAGATTCAGACTAAAACAAGCCTGACATATGGTTGGTTGGTTGGGTTGGGCTTGGGAGGAACCCAAAGTGCAGCCACCTCCACGTGGTGGGTTCTGGGTAACCAACACAGGTTAACTGAGAGCTGCAACAATTTTCACCTTGCGCTTCGGCGCGCCGCCTTTTCGCTCGTATCTCGGGAACGGTTCGTCCTACGGCCATGATCACAAATACCATTTCGGTAGCTAATGACGCGACAAACAACTTTTGTTTTATACATTTTGCCATGAGAGGCGTATTTCAGGCGCTAGGTAGGCAATTTCACGATTTTAGGCAAATTTCCGAAATTTCAAGGCCGGAGTTGGGGTTGAAGATGCAGTCCGATCTCAAAACGAAAAATTGCATTGGAATTAGGAAGTACTAAGGCAACTTTTCCGCACTATTAGAAATCTCGAATCGAAAAAAGTCCGGAATCGACCCATCCTAGTGAACAATAGCTTTATTCTATTTGTAGTGTCTCTTGACACATGAAAGCTATTTCTGGTATGATTTTTCCAATTAGTTTATTAACGCGTGTTTAATGGTAGTATAATAGTAGTTTCTTTTCTTCAGATATAAGTTTAAGGCTCTCGAACGCAGAGAGAGCAGCTATTATTATATATTTAGTACTACAACATCCTACTCGAAATATTGTAACGAGAGAATGAAGTTGCAATTTGCCCACGGCCCGTTGTGGCCAGGGCAATAATAAAATTGTTACCAATCTCTCTCTCTCTCTCTCTCTCTCTCTCTCTCTCTCTCTCTCTCTCTCTGTCGCACACTCTCTCTCCTC
>NW_017279883.1:327197-332673 GCF_001594065.2 Cyphomyrmex costatus
CTCTCTCTCCCTCCCCCCCCTCTCTCTCTCGACCGCGTTCGAGCTCAATCCTGGTCCTGTTCTATGGCGATTCTATTTGAAGATAAATATCCGAATTGGCTTTACGGATTGCAGAATCCTTTTACAGAATAAAAGGACGCACAAAAAGGTATACTGCAAACTATGATTTCTCGAGAAAATCGGAAAAAAATTAAAAAATTAACTTTTTCTGGTAAAATACGATCACGTTCGATACCTGTTTTTACCGATGCTCTACAACGCCATCTCTTCAAGACGGTGGAACTACTTCTAAACGCAATTTCGGCTCTGTCAAACTCTGTTGACGTTCCAAATCCTCGCATAGATCGTGATTTCGTTTTGAAAAAAAATATTTTTTCTACGCATTTAATCTTGGATCTGCAAATTCAGGATTGTTCGTACAAGTCATCCCAATCCTGCAAAACGCTTATTTGCAATCTGCGATCTCTAAAACTTTTATATTAAGTGAATCTTAACCTCAAGTGACAGCTGTATGTGTCAGAAAAAGTGAATTTTTTAATTTTTTTCCGATTTTCTAGTGAAATTAGGTTTCCCAGGATAGTTTTTCGTGCGTACTTTTACTCTGTGAAAGGATTTTGCAATCCGTAAAGCCAATTCGGATATTTCTTTTCAAATGGAATCGTGGTAAATCAGGACGACTTTAGCATCCCCTTAAGCGGGGAGCACATACTATTGCATAACGTATAAAGTATATGCATAAGGAATTTCATTGACTCATTTCCTTATGTATGAATTAATGGATTAATCAAATTCTTAATATATATGGTTTATGCGTTATGCAAAAGTGTGTGCTCCTCGTTTTGTACTTAGGGCTTCCTTAAATTCATCTTCAGATACTCTGCAGCCGACAAATAATTTGTAGAGCATCTGAAGATAAATTTAAAGAGTCCTTAAATATAAGGCCTGATTATGAATACGGACATTTATTTATTTTTATTTTAGCTTGTCCAATTGAAAACCGAAATTGTCCGATTGCAAAAAAAAAATGTGGAAAGGCAAATAAAGTTGCGATAGAGGAAGACATTTCGAATTTGCCTGGAGCGCAGCAGGAAATGGTTACAGCATGCTTTTCTTCGGCAAAAGTTAATAATAAAGGAAGACGATACACTAAACAATGGGTGTATGAATGTTTACTCATGAGGATTAAAAGCAGAAAGCTGTACGAACATTTAAGATCACATGAGATTCTCGTTTTACCGCATTCTGACACTTTGAATAAATATGTAAAATGCATGGGCAGTGCATACGGGTTTAATGATACCTTATTTAATGTGTTGCGTACCAAAGCTGAACGGATGGAATTAGCTGAAAAGAAAAGTATACATATACTATGCTATTATTGCAAATGGGAAATATTACTTGAGAAATAAAATATCATTTATTGTTGTACGTACAGGTAATCTCCTTATTGATGAAATGAAGCTGTCTGAAGCCCTAAAGTTTGACGTACATTCATGTCAGTTTCATGGGTTTACAAACTTAGGCGATCATACACCTGAACATCAAAAAAATGAAATGGGTGATCAATTGATCATGCTCTTGTGTTCATGTTTCAACCGTTTCGCAGCTCGTGGATACAAGCGGTTGCATGCTTTCTCAGCAAGGGTTGTGCAAACAGTAATGTATTGCAATACCTCGTTCTGGAATGCATTATACTTCTTGAAAAAAAGTGGATTTTGTTGTGATGCAGTCACCACAGATGGTGCAACGTAGAATAGAAGTATGTGGAACAAATTTGGGATTACCGAAAGTAACATTTCTTGTCAACATCCTTGCAATTCTGACAGAAAGTTATGGTTTATGTCGGATTTTCATCTGATTAAAAACTTCCGCAATTTCATTACATCGTAGCTGGAGATATGGGTAACATATTCTATTTTATATGTGCTTCTATTTTATAGTAATATACATGTATATTAGATATTTTGTAGACACCCGATGGAATAATAAAAAGAAAAACATTGGAAGGTAGTAATAGAAGCTGAAATCATCCTTATGGTCTCAAAGTCGCTCATAAACTGACCCCTGTTGCGGGATTCTCTAAACGTTTTTTCGATAATTGTGTTATCGTTAACTAGCGACAGCCAATGAGAGCCGCGCTTTCTTTTAGGATTGTCCTGCCATTGGCTGTCGCCAGTTAACGATAGCGACAATCATCGATAAAACGTTTAGAGAATCCCGCAACTGATCACTTAGATCCAAAATATTATCAGAAAATGAATGTACCGATGGCATTTCAGGTAAAAAGGTAGCTTACAAAAAAAGTAAAAGAAAAATATTTAAATTTGGATATATGCATTTTATTTTTTACGACCGACTGCTGCCAACCGAAGGTTGGCACAAAAAGGAGGAGTATGCGTTTCACCGAAGCGAATCGGTTGTCAGCTAAGATCTCCGTAACTATAATATATATTCATATCAACTTTTGGCTACAGACTTCTTATTGACCAAGCTTGGTTTAAAGCATATAATTGCCATGAATTTCTTTTCTATAATAAAGAAGTATTTTTGATCAATGCGATTTGATAGGTTATAAATCAATCCTAGTGGTATTCTCTGATTGGCTGTCGGATGAATCTAGAAACTAAATTGATTAACCAATGATTAACCAATAAGCAGGGAAGTTTAGTGACTTACAGTTACAGTCAACACACATCTAGTCTGTTCGTATTGTATGTGCTTATTTGTTTGCACTTTGTTTCGCTTTCTTAAGTGCAATCAGGATTTCGTGCAACACGAGCAGATCTATAGTTGGCGGATAATTAGAGGTATTAGAGGTTAAATCTTAGATCATATAGTATAGAAGGAGGATAGTCTCTTGAAAGTGAAGGCGAGTAGAGAGACAGAGAAAAATAGATTAAGATCATAGTTGGTAATGCGCATGACTGTAGGGAGAGAATGCGCGTGCAAGCGAATTACACACAGCTGCAGTACATTTGATATATAAATTTAAGGTTAAGGTTAAACGGTTAATAAATTATTTTGCCAATAAACTCTACTCGTAGAACAGAACTAAACACAGTTCGCGAATAATCAACGTGCTTTCTAGCATCCACGGTGAATAAAGGCCGCAGCACACACTTTTGCATAACGCATAAACCATATACATAAAGAATTTGATTGGTCCATTGACTCATGCATAAGAAAATGGACCAATGAAATTCCTTATGCACATGTTTTATGCGTTATGCAAAAGTGTGTGCTGCGGCCTTAATCCACCGCGCACGCGTATGGAGTGTGCGCATTACAATCTACGATCTTCATTTTTTCCACCTTGTACATACATAATCTATGATTTTCGTCTCTCCATCCTTGTCAATCTTCTCAGCTTCAACCGAATGTATGTACAGGGATTAAGCGGGGAGCACAGACTTTTGCATAACGCATAAACCATATACATAAAGAATTTGATTGGTCCATTGATTCATGCATAAGAAAATGGGCCAATGAAATTCCTTATGCACATGCTTTATGCGTTATGCAAAAGTGTGTGTTGGGGTTCTTATACGCCTATGCTCCTTCTAGTACTATACATGTTCTAAGGGTTAAATCTATTTGTTATAATCATGGATCACATTAAAATCATAGATGTATATGATCGATGCCAAAAAATCGACGCGGAAACATAGAAGGGATCTCACTAATGAGAAGCATAATCAAGTGCAGCGCTAAGCGCACATGTTGCACCTTTATCACTCCTCGAGATCAATTGTGTATTTCGAAATGACGTGAAAATTACAAAATTATGCAAAATTTGAGCAAATTTACTAGGATATTTATAATATCATTGGTCAACAACTAATAAATTCGTTCAATTTTGTAATTTTGACTTTGCTTCAAGAAACACGCAACGTAACCGAACTCAGAGTACCAATCGGAACCCCGTATTATAAGTAACTATGAATAGGACTTTTAATTTATTAGGGATTTTTTAGGAAGAATCATTTCCGTCATTGCAAACTCCTTGCAATATTACAATTTCATGTAATAATATTGTGTATAGTGTGACGTGACATTTTGTCAGTCACTCGAAAAAGCAGCATAAGGCGAGATCCTGGGTCCTTCAGGGTCAACGGGCGAGCGCACAAGCGAATGTGCGACATTACTGTTTATTTTTTATTTCCTTTTGCGATTATTGTATAACTTATTTTTATTTTCTTTTGCGATTATTATATTATTCTCCTTCTTTTTTTCTCTCTTTCTTGTTGCTATTTAGTTAAGTTTTAGTTAATATTAAGACGGTCCTGAGCTCGGATTTGCCGATAATTCACGATCAGAGCCGGTGGCTACGCTGTATTCTTATGTTCGGCCGCCTCACCTACCGCTAGAAGAGAGAAGACGTCGCCTCCCACGAGGAAGAGATTGCTGTATGAAGAATTTGGCTGAACTCACGAGAAGCGCGGCACACGCAGGTCGTATTATTTCATGTTTGTTATTAATGTCGCTATTATTTGGTGAATTATCGCACCCTCATTGCAGACGCCTCGGAGAGAGACGTCAGCTGGGAACGGACTCAAAGGCAGAACATCCGCCGAAGCACCGTGTCCCACAACGATCGATGGAAGATCGTCAAGCGACAAGGAAGCATTTTCGGACTTCTGGAAAAGCGCGCCACAGCGTAAAAGGATCCGCGACACGCAAGGACCCACGGGATTCGTCGCGGGGTCACGCGGTTGCGGCGAGCCAATTAGAGCAAGCAGAGGCCGATAAGAGAGGGCCTGACGACCTGCGTGAATCCGCGGAAACTTCCGATCGGCACTTGTGCAGTGACGGACCTCGAGTAAGGACGCAGGATCTCGCCCATAATTTTGTAAGGACTTCGAGAAGATTCGTCACCGACGAGGTTTGCTGTCGGCTCTCGCGAGGACCGAAGGAACGGCTGAGGAGGAAAATCTTGGTGAGGCGATGTTATTCGCTTTATTGTAAAGCCACCGATCGCGTAATCTTTTGTGAGCGTCTTGAGCGGATCGCGTGTGAGAATTTACGCGGATTTGATTCGGTCGATGTCGTACCGGCTAAGAGTAACGCCATTGTTTCTGTCGATGAACGCGTGCCGTCCGCTCGAGCGTAAGAATTTGTAAACTCAGGATTGTCGTTATTGCTCGCCCGTTTCACTGCCAGGTCAAATTGTTCGTATTAATTGTTGAGATTCCGGTTCGTTAAGTTTAAAGTCGAGCCGCGTGTCACCGCTCAGCATTAGGCTGTCGGTTTGCTGGAAGTTCTTAGAGTCGATCATTCCTAAGTACCGCCGTCGATGACCTTGCCATCTTTCTCTCTGTAATAAAGTAAATTTGTCGTCGACGCGCGACCGCGCGGTTATGAAAATTATCGCAACTCATGTATCGACGCGAATTGAATAAATTGGAAACTCTTTGTTACTATTAATGTTAATTTCTGTCTGATTATTTCTGTCTGCCTCTACCTCGTTCTCCGACAT
>NW_017279883.1:333170-344582 GCF_001594065.2 Cyphomyrmex costatus
CACCGATCGCGTAATCTTTTGTGAGCGTCTTGAGCGGATCGCGTGTGAGAATTTACGCGGATTTGATTCGGCCGATGTCGTACCGGCTAAGAGTAACGCCATTGTTTCTGTCGATGAACGCGTGCCGTCCGCTCGAGCGTAAGAATTTGTAAACTCAGGATTGTCGTTATTGCTCGCCCGTTTCACTGCCAGGTCAAATTGTTCGTATTAATTGTTGAGATTCCGGTTCGTTAAGTTTAAAGTCGAGCCGCGTGTCACCGCTCAGCATTAGGCTGTCGGTTTGCTGGAAGTTCTTAGAGTCGATCATTCCTAAGTACCGCCGTCGATGACCTTGCCATCTTTCTCTCTGTAATAAAGTAAATTTGTCGTCGACGCGCGACCGCGCGGTTATGAAAATTATCGCAACTCATGTATCGACGCGAATTGAATAAATTGGAAACTCTTTGTTACTATTAATGTTAATTTCTGTCTGATTATTTCTGTCTGCCTCTACCTCGTTCTCCGACATCTTCCCCGCTTACCGCGAACCACCCCCTCTACCAATTCCGTTGGCTGAGCTAGCCGATCTTGTCTGTCGCGAATTCCGTTGCTCTGTAATTTCTTTGTCCGAGCGTAACATCTTAAAACTTAGTGCGAAGAGTGGCACGCTCTCTCGTGCCTGGCGCCCAACGAAATTTGTACGGCTCGAATATCGCAGCACATAAAATTAGAAGGAAGAACCGCACTTTTGCTATTTATGTTATTTTATCTATCCTTTTGAGCTATCGCGTAAATAGAGCAGCAGATGAAGTGACGAAGTTGTGCCGTTTCTCACCAGTACGGTCACAAATTTGGCGCCCAGTTCGTGGGGCCTCGATTTAAAATAATTGATAATTGATTGCGAGTTCGGAGAGCGAGGCAGATTTCTGAAATTATATTTTGTGATATTATTTCTTATTTCTTTTATTGTTTCTTTGTCTTTTCTTATATTTTCTTATGTTTTCTTATATTTTATTGTGCATGTTATTTTGCCAATTTTTTTTATGTTCTTCTTGCAGCAATGTTTATTGCTTTTTGGCAATTTTTATTAATAAATTGTGATTAGCGATTATTTGGGAACCCTGAAGTTTCGGTGTATTGCGCGAATGAAAATTCTTTTCGAGAATATTCGCGAAATCATTTCGGCCGTTACGTGTGTTATTGTTACGCGCTCGGTACATTTTTTTTTCTCTCTCTCGCGCTGTTGTCATTTCGTGTTGTATCGGTCACGCTTGTCGACTTCGTTGTCGTCTTATGGAATCTCTCTGTGTCTCTACTGCTAGCCTTTAATTATATTTTACCGTGTTATTTTGCGACTTGAGTCAAGGCTGTCGATGACATTGACTCTCTTCGTACTAACGTTTAATTTTCGAATAGCGACTTTAGCATAAGGGGAAGGTTTACAGCGAGCACGCATATTCGAGTTTTTTTTCGTTCTCGTACGGCTCCTTCGGGTTTCGTACAGTATCTCGGCCGAAGGAAAATATTATTATCGTTTAGAAGATGACGGATAGAAGTGCGCAATTTGAGTGGATATATCAGCTGACCGCGAGTCAGCTGAGAGACGAGTTAATGCGGCGAGGGTTAGATGGAGAGGGAAGTGCGCCTACTTTGCATGCTCGCTTGCTGCGATATGAGAGGGGTACTTCCTCTCCCTCGCATTTCGCGAGTACGGACGATCTCGCTGACGGACATTTACGTCCTTCGGCGCAGGAACGGGTGCATCCTGACAGCCCATCCCCGCTTACAACCGAGAGTGCTGCGAATCGCACGAATGAAGTGCCGAGTGATCCCGCAGGCGCGCCTTCGTATCCATCGCCGAATGTAGAGAATTGGAGGCCGCATCGAGCGAGTTCCGTATAATGAAATGTACAACGTTCTACGTAAATGGAACACCACTTTTTCCGGGGAGTGCGGAAATGATGCAGAGGCGTTTTTGATGCGCATTGAAGAGAGTCGAGCTTTATTTCCCGTCACCGATGACGATTTATTCCGCTGCTTACCATTTTTTTTGACCGGCGTTTTGGCGTTCCCGATTTTCAATTAGCCCTCCGCGATGAGATTTTACGACGCACGCAGGGAGAGTTCGAGTCTGTCGCGGATTATTTGACGTTTATGTAAGCTTTATTCGATCGGCTAAGTCTCCCGTGGAATATACATGAGCAATTGAATTATGCTCATCGTAATATGCTACCGCGTTTACAGATTGCTATCCAGCGTGACGAATTCTATGATTTCACTTCCCTCTAGCGAAAAGCTTTGCGTGTGGAGGGGATTCACGCCGCGACGCGCTACCGCGCTCCTCCGCCCCCTAATAGGTCCTTGTTGCCCGATTTAGCGTATCGGCCGCCGAAAAGGAGTCCGCGTGCTCCTGGGATGGGGGCGGCTGGATTTTCTGCGTCCAGAACCGCGAATGATGCGGGAGGCAATCGGTTTATGGATGTAGGCGCGAGGTCTTCTACCTCGCCTACGGATACGGCTGTCGAAGTGGGCCTTATTAAGTGCTGGAATTGTGAAAATTTAGGTCATCGAGCACGGAAATGTAGGGAAGCTCGCCGTATACACTGCTATCGTTGTGGTAGAGCAGGCGTGACAGTGAAGACGTGTTCTAATTGTTCGGGAAACGCGGAGGCGAGTCGCTAGAGCGGGTCCCCGCGGCTTCTGCCGAGTTTGAGGAGGCCCATATTTCTCGGGTAGACGTGTTAAAGTATTCAGAGAGGGCTTACCATCCGTCCAAGTTCCCACCCTTGAAGTATTTTCGTGTGTTTATCGCCGGTTACCCGTTAATGGCCCTAGTGGACACCGGGTCTAGTCGAATTCTTTTGGGGGATGAAGGCATCGCGATTGTAAGACGTTTAGGTTGGCGGACGAAACTCGCGGAGGACGTTTACATACGCACCGCGAACGGACAATTAGCCGAAATAAAAGAGGAAATTAGAATGCCGCTGCTACTCGAGGGAATGCGACGCGAGATTAACGCCTGTCTACTGCCTGCTTTAGCGGTTTCGTGTATAATAGGCATGGATTTTTTGTGTGCGTTCGGTATCGGCCTCGATTTCGCCGAGTCGAGTTGGTGTTTCTCGGCTCGGCCCAGCGAGCGTTATTCTTTCAAGGGGGGGGGAGACGATTTTGGAGAGCATGTTTGCTGTGGACTTTCCGAATTAACCGCGGAACAGAGGCGGAAATTGGAAAATTTTTTAGAGAATACGCTATCGAATGCGGTTGCTAATTCCGGTGTCACTTCTCTCACAGAGCATCGTATTGACGTTGGTTCGCACCGACCAATAAGACAACGCTGTTATTTAGTTTCTCCGAAAGTGCAGGATGCTATTCGCGGGGAGGTTGATGAAATGTTAGAATCCGATATAATTGAAGCTTCATTTAGTGAGTGGTCAAACCCGATAGTAATGGTTAAGAAATCGAATGGGAAATATCGCTTCTGTTTAGATTTTCGTAAAGTTAATAGTATATCGAAGAAAGACGCGTACCCGTTACCAAATATGACTGGGATACTTGATAAATTAAGATCTGCGCGGTATATCTCGACGATCGACTTAAGCCAAGCGTACTTTCAAATACCGTTGGCGAGGGAGAGCCGCGAGATCACAGCGTTCAGTGTTCCGGGTAAAGGCTTGTACCATTTCACGCGGATGCCGTATGGGCTTACGGGAGCCCCGGCTACTTTTCAACGATTATTAGATAAATTAATTGGCCCGGAACTGGAGCCTTACGCGTTCGCGTACTTAGATGATATCGTGATCGCGACACCGACCTTTGAGGGACACATGGAGTGGCTCGAGCGAGTTTTAGATAAGATTTTTGAGGCGGGTCTATAATCAATCCCGATAAGTGCGAGTTTTGCCGCTCTCAAGTCAGATATCGGGGATTCGTTGTGCAGCGGAATGGCCTTACCGTCGATTCCAAGAAGGCGCGACCTATTCTAGAATATCCAGCGCCGCGTAATCTTAAGCAATTGCGTCGGTTCTTGGGAATGTCTTCCTGGTATCGTAGATTTATCCCACAGTTTGCCACCGCGAGTGAGCCGTTAACTCGACTGTTGAAAAAGAATCAGCGCTGGGAGTGGGGGAATGAGCAGGAAAAGGCATTCGAGGAAATTCGCGCTCGTCTAGCTGTCGCTCTTACTTTATCGTGTCCGAATTTTGACGTTCCATTCGTTTTACAAACAGATGCTAGTTCCGTCGGGTTAGGTGCCGTGTTAACTCAGAATATCGAGGGAAACAAAAATATTATAGCGTTCGCGAGTCGCGCGTTATCAGCTGCAGAAGCGACATACCCTGTCACGGAATAGGAGTGCTTGGCAGTCGTATGGGCGATAAGAAAGTTTAGGCTGTATCTAGAGGGTCATCAGTTCACAGTTTTGACCGATCACAGTAGCCTGTGGTGGCTTCATCATCTGAAAAATCTTACGGGAAGATTAGCACGGTGGGCGCTAGAACTCCTGGAATACGATTACGAGATCGTACATCGGAAGGGAAAGCTACATAAAGTGCCGGATGCTTTATCGCAAATGTTTGAGAGTGACGCCGGGATGACTGTAGAGACTACTGACGCGTTTTTAGTCGCGGTAAACGGGGGAAAGGTTTTAGGAGACACAGAGGATCCTTGATATCGGAAACAGTTTCGGGAGGTTTTGGAGAAACCGAATCTTTTTGAGAATTGGAAAATAATAGATGATCAGTTATACGTTCGGCGCCCTCACAGAGTCACCGCTACGGTTGTTGATGACTTAAATGAATTAGTTGTACCGCGGGAATTGCGAGCGGAAGCCTTACGCGAGTCACACGATATTCCGCGATCGGGACATTTAGGTATAGAAAAGACGCACCATCGACTGTCGATTGTCTATTACTGGCCCGGTATGTTTCGCGATACTGCAAAGTACGTCGGGCAGTGTAAAGTATGTCAAAGTACTAAAGTCGAGCAGGCGAGCCCTGCGGGCCTCATGGGAAGAAGGGTTGTCGACCGTGGATGGTCGTCGCTGCGGATATTATGGGGCCATTACCGCGAAATAAGTCGGGTCACGCGTATATTTTAGTAATGTAGGACTTGTTCACAAAATGGATAGAATGTCGTGCCTTGCGGGCCGCGAACGGAAAGAATATTAAAGAAGCTTTCACAGATTTAGTTCTCTCTCGGTGGGGCACGCCGAAATTTATATTAACCAATAACGGCACGGAATTTGTAAACAAGTTGATGCGGGATTTCGCGCTAGAAAACGGAATCACGCACACTACGGTGCCGCCATATCACCCTCAAGCTAATCCCGTGCAGAGGGTAAATAAAGTTCTCAAAACCATGATAGTTTCGTTTTTAGATCGTGACCACCGGGAATGGGACGTGCATTTGAATGATTTCCGTTTCGCTTATAATACGGCGTATCATTCGATCGGATCTTCGCCTGCTTTCGTGAATTTAGGTCGAGAATTAGAGCTTGGCGATTCTTTGCGTCAGCGATGTGACCCGACGGCCGAGGTCGAACCTCGCGACGTGGGGGAATGGTCAAAGAGAATGAAAGAAGTGCGGTAGTTGAACGTGTGGGTTGCAGAGAATTTGGAAGCCGTGTATCAGAAGCAGGCTACCTATTATAATCGTTATAGGCGGAACCGTGTTTTTAGTGTTGGCGACTTGGTGTGGAGACGTAGGAACACACTGTCGTCTGCGGCTCAGGGGATAGCTGCAAAGTTACCACCGAAATTTCAGGGACCTTTTAGAATTATTTGTGTTGTGTCGTCTGTAGTATATGAACTTGTCGCTCTCGATGGAGCTGCTGCAGGAAGAATTCACGTGAAGGACTTAAAACCGTATATCGCCCCGGATGATATCTAAATGAATCAGGTTAGATGCCCTCAATGGTTTCCTTCCTTTGCCCCTCCCTTAGGCTGTCGCAAGAATGGAGGAACGTAGAAGAGAGTTCGAGGAGCGCTATTCGGGCCTGCTTAAAATAATGAAGGGGTACCCGGGGTTCCTCGCAGATCTGGGAGACTTGTGCCAGGCGGCTCAGGAGGCACAATACACCACCCGGGGAGCGGTGGTGCGCGAGTGGCCGAGGACCAGAGACGTGGGTCTCCAACACCGTCCTCGTGGATGCGAACGGGCCACCCAGACCGACCCTCCCGAGAGTCCCCGACGAACACCCGGGAGAAGCTAAAGTCGTGGCAGAACGGAGCACCGCCCGGAATGCCGCCAGGAGGAGACACACCGACCGAACCGCGCGGACGGCGAGCGCGGCCGCCCGCGGGGGGGGGGGGGAAAAAAAGGTCCTGGAAGGACGGGGGAGCAGCGCCGCCAGTCCAAACATCCACGGATGTTAGAATTGCGGGGGGGAGGGCCACCGCTACTCAGAATGCCCGTGGAAGCGACGCGAATTCTGCTTCGGTTGCGGCCGAAGTGGGGAAACGCTACGCACCTGCCCCCACTGTAGACAGAGATGGAGGGACCTGGGCTCATACCATCCCGTTAAAGGGCACGATTTGCGACGCGCATAAAGGCTGTGGAGGGACCAAGCTTGGCGACACTTTCCGGTCCACCAATAAAAGTTTCTTTATTATTTTTGTAATTACTTCTCTCTTTATGGACATAGATTCCTTTTCCTTTTTCTTTCTCCCCTCTCACTCTGTTAGTCTGGGGGATGACGATTCGGGCGCGTGCCTTCCTGTAGCGGCGAAGTCCGGTATTGCTTTATGTGAGTCTATCTCGTTTTGTGTCGTATTGTATCGTCTTGTTTTGTATCGTCTCGTATCGTCTCGTCTTGTACATATCTCGTCTTGCGTTGTACATATCTCGTCTCGTATCGTCTCGTATCGTCTCGTCTTGTACATATCTCGTTTTCCGTTGTACATATCTCGTCTCGTATCGTCTCGTCTTGTACATATCTCGTCTTGCGTTGTACATATCTCGTTTCGTATCGTCTCGTATCGTCCTGTATCGTTGTATTGTTGTATCGTATTATTCCTCCTCTACTGATACCCGGACGCGGATATCGGGGAGGGGACAGGTGTGCTCGTCCAAAAGGCGTTCTGGCCGTTTTGAGTTATTGTGTTAAGTTGCTACCCTTCTGCTGGGGCCAGGGTCCGGCTATTCTGGCAGGAGAGGGAGCCAATTTGTGGATGTGGATTTGTTTTTTCTTCTCTTTCTTCTTTTTTCTGGTCTTCTGTCCTTTTTCTTTTCGGCACTCCATTAAATTAATTAACGTTAATAATGTTGAAGAAATAATGGCGTTGAGCATGAGGCGAGTACTAGGGTGGCAGATGACGCTCGTCGGGAACTCCTCGGTCTGTTTTAAGGAGGGGGGAGTTGTGACGTGACATTTTGATAGTCACTCGAAAAAGCAGCATAAGGCGAGATCCTGGGTCCTTCAGGGTCAACAGGCGAGCGCACAAGCGAATGTGCGACATTAATGTTTATTTTTTATTTCCTTTTGCGATTATTGTATAATTTATTTTTATTTTCTTTTGCGATTATTATATTATTCCCCTTCTTTTTTTTCTCTCTTTCTTGTCGCTATTTAGTTAAGTTTTAGTTAATATTAAGACGGTCCTGAGCTCGGATTTTCCGGTAATTCACGATCAGAGCCGGTGGCTACGCTGTATTCTTGTGTTCGGCCGCCTCACCTACCGCTAGAAGAGAGAAGACGTCGCCTCCCACGAGGAAGAGATTGCTGTATGAAGAATTTGGCTGAACTCACGAGAAGCGCGGCACACGCAGGTCGTATTATTTCATGTTTGTTATTAATGTCGCTATTATTTGGTGAATTATCGCACCCTCATTGCAGACGCCTCGGAGAGAGACGTCAGCTGGGAACGGACTCAAAGGCAGAACATCCGCCAAAGCACCGTGTCCCACAACGATCGATGGAAGATCGTCAAGCGACAAGGAAGCATTTTCGGACTTTTGGAAAAGCGCGCCACAACGTAAAAGAATCCGCGACACGCAAGGACCCACGGGATTCGTCGCGGGGTCACGCGGTTGCGGCGAGCCAATTAGAGCAAGCAGAGGCCGATAAGAGAGGGCCTGACGACCTGCGTGAATCCGCGGAAACTTCCGATCGGCACTTGTGCAGTGACGGACCTCGAGTAAGGACGCAGGATCTCGCCCATAATTTTGTAAGGACTTCGAGAAGATTCGTCACCGACGAGGTTTGCTGTCGGCTCTCGCGAGGACCGAAGGAACGGCTGAGGAGGAAAATCTTGGTGAGGCGATGTTATTCGCTTTATTGTAAAGTCACCGATCGCGTAATCTTTTGTGAGCGTCTTGAGCGGATCGCGTGTGACAATTTACGCGGATTTGATTCGGCCGATGTCGTACCGGCTAAGAGTAACGCCATTGTTTCTGTCGATGAACGCGTGCCGTCCGCTCCAGCTTAAGAATTTGTAAACTCAGGATTGTCGTTATTGCTCGCCCGTTTCACTGCCAGGTCAAATTGTTCGTATTAATTGTTGAGATTCCGGTTCGTTAAGATTAAAGTCGAGCCGCGTGTCACCGCTCAGCATTAGGCTGTCGGTTTGCTGGAAGTTCTTAGAGTCGACCATTTCTAAGTACCTCCGTCGATGACCTTGCCATCGTTCTCTCTGTAATAAAGTAAACTTGTCGTCGACGCGCGACCGCGCGGTTATGAAAATTATCGCAACTCATGTATCGACGCGAATTGAATAAATTGGAAACTCTTTGTTATTATTAATGTTAATTTCTGTCTGATTATTTCTGTCTGCCTCTACCTCGTTCTCCGACATCTTCCCCGCTTACCGCGAACCACCCCCTCTACCAATTCCGTTGGCTGAGCTAGCCGATCTTGTCTGTCGCGAATTCCGTTGCTCTGTAATTTCTTTGTCCGAGCGTAACATCTTAAAACTTAGTGCGAAGAGTGGCACGCTCTCTCGTGCCTGGCGCCCAACGAAATTTGTACGGCTCGAATATCGCAGCACATAAAATTAGAAGGAAGAACCGCACTTTTGCTATTTATGTTATTTTATCTATCCTTTTGAGCTATCGCGTAAATGGAGCAGAAGATGAAGTGACAAAGTTGTGCCGTTTCTCACCAGTATGGTCACAATAGATATATGTACACACATACAGCTTTTAAAAAAGTATGAAATAAAAGAATTTTAAAAATAAATTTAAGATGTAACATTAAAAAAAAATTAAAATTAAATAAAATTGAAAAACAAAGCTTTTAAAGGTATGAAATTAAATTAAAAATATAATTGATGAAAACTAATATAAGAAACTAAAAGAAGTTAATGATATAAAATTATAAACTAAAAAAAAATTGACAAACAAAGGTAATAAAAAAAATAAAGAACTGAAATATTAAAAACTAAAAAAATTAACAAAAAAACTGAGAAACTAAAAAAAACTAAAAATTTAAAAAAATAAAAATGTAGATTGTAATAAGGCTCAATAAATTTAAAACTAATGGAGAGAAACAGGGCTACGAGCCAATAAATACGTTAAATTCTTTCTTTTTTTTTATTTATTCTAATATATTGCAAAGAATATCACCTAATTAAAAAAATTAAAAAATTAACAAAAAACTATAAGAAACTATATAAACACTAAAAAATCTAAAAATTAAAAAACTAAATAAACAAACTAAACAAAATTAAAACAAAAAACCTAAAAAAAACTAAAAACTGAATAATGACATAAAACTTAAATAACTATTAGAACAGCAAAAAATAAAAAAATTTAACACAAAAATGGAAACTTTACAAGAATTAGTTAAAAAAAAAAAACTCCCGACTGCTGCCAAAAGTGAGTTACATTAACAAACTAAAAAACTAAAACTTAACAAACTAATAAAAAGAAAAATTTTAAAATTAATAGAAAATAAAAATAAGAAAATAATAAAAAACTAAAAAATTGGAAACTAATAAAAAACTAAAAATTATTTAAAAAGGTTTTAATTTATCTGGTTTAAAAAGTTTAAAGTAATTTAAAAAGATAGATTTAATTTGTTGTACCTCTCGGTGCAACAAGATATTATTTTGGGATTCGACCCGCTCAAAGGGTTGGAACCCACGAAGAAAGACGAGGATAGTAAAAAGGTCGTTGAACAAACACTCACTTCACCATACTTCTATTTAAAATAACCCTTTTTATTTAACAATTTGATAGTTGATTACAAATGTTGTACCCCTTTATTCATATAATTATTTATTACTGAAGATTACAATTCTTTTTAGTAATTGTAACTTTTATTTAATTAATACAGTTGTTTAGTTAAATGAATATACTTTACAGTTATCGCTCTTATGAGTAAACCGGTCGGCGACGTTATCGCGGATGTTACTTGACTCGGTTCTTGCGACGCGCGTAACGTATCGTTACCTTTAGATTTCAAGACAAGACTCTGCGCTCGGCAATTAGGCGGTCGCTTATATTGAGTTTGATGATGTCGCTTTTGGTCTTCGATCGGACCATATATGGTAATATTCGTCGCGCTAGAGGCGCGATCGCGTAATTAAAGAATGTGCAATCTTGCACTTCCGCTGTCGGTTGCCATGCCGAGTGCATTTAGGTATTTCGCGCGCTATGATCTTAGATCGACGCTTTGTCGCGCGCGGTTTAAAGAATGTGCAGACTTGCATTTTCGGTGCCGGTTGCTATGCCGGCTGAAATGAAATAATTAATAAAATAAGTGATAGCCATTCGGGCTATAACAAATTAATAACAATATACATAAGTCGTAGAAATCTAGTTTAAGCAGTTTAAAATAAGGGTTGCAACACATAATAAAAAATATACATTAAATAAACTAGTTTAAAATAATAAATAAAGGTATAATTTTTCTAAAAATTTAATAAAAATAAAATATAAAAAGTAAATACAAAAACTGGACCTCACACATTTATTTTTAATATATCTTTAGCACATTACATAAAAGTTATATAGTATACAGAAAAAGAATTTTATACTTTATATAATTATTTCTATTATAAAATTACGATTTATATTGGACCGTCGAAATTCTAAGACAAGTAAATATGAAACGACCAAATGACAGTCAAGCAGGATTTTGGTTGCTAAATTAATGTGTGAATTTTATTTACTACATATGTAGTTCTCCCAATCGCGTGCCGAAAATTCTTCAGACTTACAACGCAACTCTAAACAACTACCGCAGTAATATCACAAAGTTAAATTGACAAACAATCTAACAATTTTTGATGCTTATAGCATCTTATTAGATCTTTAATAAATATTAAAATTTTTTATACGATGTAATGTTAAAGTACTAAACTAATGATTCGAAATCTGCGAAAAATTAAAGATTGTAAAGAATATCACAAGTTTGGCGTTTCGTCCCGGCTTCCCACTACTAGACTCATCAGTAAGGTAATGTAGTGGGAGCCTACCTTAGACGCCTGGGGGAGA
>NW_017279883.1:346947-350161 GCF_001594065.2 Cyphomyrmex costatus
TATTTCTTCGCCATATTATCTGTCTTATAATTAGTATATAACCTTCGGTTGGTTGGCAGCAGTCGGTCGTAAAAAGTTATTCAGTATGAAAGTATACATACACATTACGTGTATGTACGCAAGCATATGTGTTTGAATATATATACTAAATAAATATAATTAATATGTCAAGTATAAGAAACAAATTTATGGTTTACGTATTATTACGTATTATTTACGATTGGTATAAAAAACCGACTACATCAGGTAAATATTTGAATTATTTTTCACAACACCATCATTCACACAAAATAGGAGTTATAATAAGTCTTACTGACAAAGTACTACACCTTTCACATCCATCTTTCCATCAAAAAAACTTTGATAAGATAATCAGAATTTTACTCAGTAATGGTTATCCACTTGTATTAATAATAAAAACAATTAATAGAAGAATTCACAAAATGTTAGATCAACATAACAATTCTTTCGCAAATAATAATAATAACAATAATAATAATTTCCCAAAAATTAATTATTTCACAATTTCATATATAAAAAATATATCGAACAAAATTAAAAATTATTTCAAAGACTGTGAAACCATTAGATTGGCATATAAGGGTATTAACAATCTTGGCAATATCATCAAAGTGCAAAAAGACAGACTACACACTATGATGCGCTCTAACGTAGTTTACAAGACTTGTTGCAAGAATTGCAATGCAACATATGTAGAACAGACTAGTAGGACTCTTAAAACCAGAATTTCAGAGCATAAACATCATATAAATAGAAATACACAACAGAAATCAGTAATAACTGATCATAGGATGCAATTATCACATGACTTTAATTGGGATGATATTAAAATTCTGGATGAAGAAAATATTTTAAATAAGAGACTCATTTCAGAAATGATACACATACATAGACAAAAGAACAGTTTAAACTTACAAACTGACACTGACTTGCTAAACAAAGCATATGATTGTTTACTCACTGACATTTGATTTCCATTTTCAATAACACACATAACGAAATGTATATTTTTATGTATTTCTTCATCACATTATCACATTAACTCATGTACAATCAACACATCAATTTATTTCTCTCTATCCATTTAAATTCATTTCATGTAAGTCTTTATATTTTTATTACATTTTTTTATAATTTAAACATTTCACAGAACAATTAAACATTATATTGTTAATTCCGTAGACTAGTTATTATTGTCCTAGTTTATCCTCAAACTTATTATTATTGTAAAGTGTTCTAGGTAGCACATTGAAATGTATTAGAATAAACAATCATTTTGATAAGGATCCAAAAGTAAAGATCGAAACGTATGTACATATCTACAATAAACTCTTTTCTACATCACACTAACATCAAGTGCATCAACTCGACTAGGCATTATTACTCCCTCCTTGATTTTTATCTCACGAGTCTGTATAGTTAATAATTTTATTATATTTAATAAAACTGATTCAATTGGTGGAAAAAATTATATTAGACGTTGTAACAGAACAATCCCTCCATTCTGATCTTATATTTCAAATCAGTTACGTCCTTCAAGAATTGCAATCAGAGTTTTCTCTAGTCGGATGTTCATTGCACCAAAGAGAATTAACTAAATGTGTTATAAGTTTTTATGTGATAATTCGTGCGAATTTTTTGGCAAAGCGGCACATTGCTAACAATTGCACAAATAAACAAAAGACACGCCAAGCATGCAAAGATGCTAAGATGTGATATATTTTATAAAAATAATTATAAACAGTATGTTGAATACATAGTATATTTTATAGTATATATTTTATGTTACAAATAATTATATACAGTATTATGTTGAAAGTTTTAAGCCCATTCTACATTAGTCATATCGTAGCATCGTAAGCGTCGTAATTTACTTTAAATTGACACATCGGATTGACTGTTGTAACAAATTTGTGACCTGCGATGCCTACGATACGACCAATGTAAACCTATCAATATGCAACCAAAATACGTAAACAGCATTGTCATGTCGACTATATGTTTACATATTTTTATAAAATCTGAAGAAGATCATATGGAAGTGAATAACAGAATATATTGTCCTCCAAATTCTGTTGACTCAGAGAATATTATAGGCAATGCCATACATGGAGAATGGCGGCGATATCATGATAATGGATTGACAGACATACCTTCCACTTCAGCACATCATGCAACTCCAATTGCTTACAAACAAAGAGATAAATTAGCTGATTATTTTCTAACATCACCTGGTGAAGTTCCCTGGCAGTACGAGTATGTTCGAAGAGGGCTGCATCGCGACGATTTGTAATGAAATTCCATTTGAAATTAATGCATTTCAGAATACTCATTATTTTTTGTAACGAATATTAATTTTAATGCTGAATTATAATAAAACTATTAGAATCTTTTTGCTATTTCTTTAATTCATTGAAAATTATCTTATTATCACTTTCCTTTTTATTCAAACTATCATTTACAAATACATCTTATAAATGTTCTTTCCTCACTTATTTTATTTATTAGTACAGCGGTCTCATAGTAAAGTTATAATTTATTGAATGATATATGTGCCCTTACGACCTATTAAGAAGGTTGTAAAGGCACATATAAAGCTCATATATACTCGTATTAATATTTATATTTCAACAAGTGTATATATATCAGGAGACGCGGTAGCGTCTCCGGCCATGTTCAAAAACCATGAGACGCTACAAGTCTCTTATCCCGAGCCATCAAAGTCCATTTTTGGGAGGTGCATAACTATTAAAATATAAAAAATTTTGAATCAAACGTCATATGTCCTGAAAGGCGGCATCCCCACGAGTAATTTGAGCCAAAAAAATTTTAAATCGGTCAAGCCGTTCTGGAGATATAAGCGGTCGAAAAGTGGTGATTTTAATGAAAAATTAAGAAACGTCTCCTCCTCCTTCTCCTTCTCCTCCTCTGTCCGCATGTTTAAACCTTAAACTTTTCAACATCCTCTCTCACCTTTCACTCGCACCTTCACCATCTTCGACCTACCGGACCTCCTCCACCTGCCCTTTCCCCTCCCCCACCACCCACCCCCACGGCCCCTCTATTTCGCCGCATTTCAAACTTTTTCGTTATTACAACTTTTTAACATCGTCTCTTACCTTTCACTCGCACCTCCACCATCTTCGACCCATCGGACCTCCTCCAGTCGCCACTCCCCCTCCCCCTACCACCC
>NW_017279883.1:350293-354781 GCF_001594065.2 Cyphomyrmex costatus
TAATTCACTCTTTTTCGTTATTACAACTTTTTGACATCCTCTCTCACCTTTCACTCGCGCCTCTACCATCTTCGGCCCACCGGACCTCCTCCATCGCCCCTTCCCCTCCCCCTCCTCCCACTCTCACCACCCTTCTTTTGCGCTGTATTTCGTTACAACTTTTTAACATACATATTAAATAAAACTATTATTTTAAATACTACCGACTGCTGACCGATATGACGTATATTTAAAACTATCGCAGTACTATCACGAGTTAAATTGTATATTACCACGAAAAGTAACGGATTATTATTTAAAGATGCCAGTACAAAGTGGACATACATAAAGTGTATGTAACTTTCGGCCGATTTTCGAATTGCCTCCTCTTTCCGCTGTACCCCTCACGTCATATTAAATACATATATACATATTTGAAATATATATTGTAAATAATAATATTATTTTTAATACTCCCCACTGTTGACTGGTATAAGAAACATAAAATAAGCTTTGAAAACTTATTTAAAATAAAAATTATCCTTTTTATTAAAACATGTGTTTTAAATAACTTAATTTTTTTAAAATAAAAGTGGTAAAGAACGTTTAATCCTTTACAGAATTAAATTTAAAGAATTAATTACATAAATGGTACACTCAGTCCTTCATTTTTTAAATAGTTTTTTGTAGAATATAGTAATTTGACTTTAAATTATTTAAAGCAGAGTGAAATCTAACCAATTAGTATTTTATCGCTTTGAAATATGATTTTAACAGCACGAATATTTTAATTAATATGATAATGTAATAATATGCACCGAAAATATACGATCACGTTAATGAATAAATAAAAATATGTTGTCCAAAGTCGACGCGTTAATTAATACGCCTCCACCTCGCTTTCGCTATCCCCTTCACCTCACCGCACCGAGCGCAGAACAATACCATTCGACTGTAATGGGGCATTTGGAATGCACGCGTTGTTTATGTGTAGCTTTCGCTGTCCCCCTCATCACATCGCATCACGGAAAAAAACAATGCCATTCGACTGTCATGGGACATTTTGACTGCACACGGAGCGGCGAGGAGGAAAATGCAACTTTTGAATGATAACATATTTCGGAAATTTTTTAGAAAACTGTAATATGCAAATTGTAATCTGTTTTACTTATACGTATGTATGTTCATTTTGAATTTGCACCTTGAACGATCTATTAGTTACTTTTCGTGGTACATATTCGACATAGAAAATATACTTTATGTATGTTGCAGTTATTTTCTAGAACACTGTAACATCTTTATTGTAATCTGTTTTACTTATATGTAGTGTGACCGTACTTTTGAGGAACGACACAACTTCGTCACTTCATCCGCTGCTCTTTTTACGCGATAGCTCAAAAGATGGACACAATAATGTAATTAGCAAAAGTGCGGTTTTTCCTTAAATTTTATATGTTACGATATTCGAGCCGTACTAATTTTCGTTGGGCGCCAGGCACGAGAGAACGTGCCACTCTTCGCACTAAATATTAAGATGTTACGCTCGGACAAAGAAATTACAGAGCAACGGAATTCGCGACGGACAGGCTCAGCTAGCTCAGCCAACGAAATTGGCAGAGGGGGTGGTTCGCGACAAGCGGGGAACAATGTCGGAGAACGAGGTAGAGGCAGACAGAAATAATCAGACAGCAATTAATATTAACAATAACAAAGAGTTTCCTATTTATTCAATTCGCGTAGATACATGAGTTGCTATAATCTACAGAATTCCGCGGTCGCGCGTCGACGACAAGTTTACTTTATTACAGAAGAGACGATATCAAGGTCGTCGTCGACGGTACTTAGAAATGTCCGACTCTCGGAACTTCCCGCAAACCGACAGCCTAATGCTGAGCGGTGACACGCGGCTCGACTCTAATTCTTAAACAAACCGGAATCTCAACACGTAATACGAACGATATGACTTGGCAGTGACACGGGCGAGCAATAACGATAACTCTGAGCATGTGAATTCCTTAATTCGAGCGAACGGCCTGCGGGTATCGATAATAGAAATGGCGTTAGTTTTGCCGGTACAACATCGGCTGAATCAAACCCGCGAAATTCACACACGCGATTCGCTCGATACGCTCACAAAATATTACGCGATCGGTGGCTTTACAATACAATTAATAACGCTCGCCTCACCAAGATTCCTCCTCTCTGCTTCCTTCAACGGCTTCCTCGATAGCCGCCAGCGAGGATCGTCCACCAAGAATGTTCTGGATACTTGACCAAGCTCGGCGAGATCCTGCGTCCTTCGCTAGGGTCGGTCACTGCACAAGTGCCGATCGAAAGTTTTCGCGGATTCACGCAGGTCGTCAGGCCCTCTCTTATCGGCCTCTGCCTATTCTAATTGGCTCGCCGCGACCGCGTGACCCCGCGACGAATCCCGCGGGTCCTTGCGTGTCGCGGATCCTTGTGCGCTATGGCGCGCTTTTCCAAATAAGGCGGAAAAATGCTTTTTGGTCGCTCGAGGATCTTCCAGTGATCTTTACGGGATACGGCGCTTCGGCGGAGGTCCTGCCTGTTAATCCGTTCCCAGCTGACGTCTCTCTCCGAGGCGTCTGCAATAATCGTGCGATAATTCACAGAAGAATGGCGACATTACAGTAACAAATATGAAATAATACGACCTGCGTGTAACGCGCTTTCCGTGATTCCAGTCGAATTCCCCTGACAGCAATGTCTCCCTCGCAGCAGGCGACGTCTTCTTTCTTCTCGTGATAGGTGAGGCGGTCAAACACAGAGAGACAAAATAGCCACCGGCTTTGATCGTACTTAATAATGAAATCCGAGCTCAGGATCGTCTTAACGTTAGCTAAAACTTAACTAAATAGCGACACAGAGAAGAAAAAAAAGAAAATAATACAACAATCGCACAAAGAGAATACCAATTAAATAATACAATAATCGCAAAAAAGAAATAAAATTAAATAATAATGTCGCACATTCGTTTGTGCGCTCGCCCGTTGACCCTGAAGGACCCAGGACCTCGCATTGTGCTATTTTTCTGGGTGACTGACAAAATGTCACGTCACAGTAGGTATGTTCATTTTGAATTTACATCTTGAATAATCTATCATTTACTTTTCGTGGTACATTTTAATATAAAGTGTTCTAGGTAGCACAATGTGTATTCTATATTAGATGTTCTTTGATAAGGATCCAAATCGAGGATCGAAACGTAACAAAAAAATGTATATTTTCAATAAATCGTATCAACACACACTAACATCCTGTGTACAAGACTCGATTAGGCATTTCTCTTTCTCTTTTAAACGATTATCTAATAATAATATATTAACCACGAAAAGTAACAGATATATTATTAATCCTAACATATCATTAAAATGAAAAGATCAAGCCATGTTCAAAAATAGATCCTCGCAAATTAAAAAACCCAACAAATTTAAACCTTTGAAAACTAACCGCAAAAATTTGATCCTTCCTAAATTAAAACGATTACCTAACCACAAAATAGAAAACCCAATAGATTTCAACCTTTTAAAATTAACCCCAAAAATTTGAACCTTTCTAAATTAAAATGTTTATTTAATAATGTAAAATGTCGTAATGTTTTTTATACTATTATATATTGACTGATATTCCAATTTTTAAATGTGTCTGAAGCGGCTAAGTATTTTTAATGTATTCTTTTTCTTTGAAAATTCATATTATAATTTTTATGTTATAATCGCTTTCTTGTTTACTTACGAATTGACTCTCATTGTCCTTCACCTTGTGTTAATTATTATTTTCATATAAAGAGTCCTTCAACTTTAATTTTATTTGTTTAATAATGTAACATAATAATTTAAACCTTTAATACTTTAAATGATATTATCTAATATAATATATGACCACGAAAAGTAATTGATATATTACTAAATGTGCCAGTTCAAAGTGAACATACGTTACGTTATTTTCTATGTTGAATATGTACAATTCGCGCAATTAATGCCTTCCAACTCTGTTTTGGCATTACGTGTTACCTTCTCGGTTATTTTCATGTTAATGGCTGTAATAGACGGACCAGCCAGCAGAATTGCGCGAATTTCTCCAACCTCTATAGATTCCGTGTTCGTGACATCTCGAATGTGTGTGTTTAAAGTTTCATTGACAGTCGTAAATTTCGGTTTAAAATATATTTACATAACCAAATTTTTTATTATTTACTGCTCATAATTTATCAGATAAGTCGCCATTCTTCCTTCTTATATTTATTTAAACCTCTATAAAATTAAGAAAAAATATCTTTGTGCATTTTTTTTCTTTTGCAGAAGGAAGCAAACAAGGAAAAATTTTCAACGACTTGAATCTTTTAAGACTTTGACGGAAGAGGTTAATTGTAATGAACGGGTATCCTTTACATAGTATAATCCAAACAATATATATATTAAGAATAATAAACAATTTTAATCACTAATTTCTAGATTACAATATTTACAATTAATATTTAATCCAATA
>NW_017279883.1:355627-361512 GCF_001594065.2 Cyphomyrmex costatus
AATATGTACCACGAAAAGTAAATGACAGATTAGTCAAGGTACAAATTTAAAATGAACATACCTACATATAAGTAAAACAGATTACAATCTGCATATTACAGTTTTCTAGAAAATAACTGCAATGAACATACATAAAATATATTTTCTTTGTTGAATATGTACCACGAAAAGTAATTAATAGGTCATTCAATGTGCAAATTCAAAATGAACATACATACATATAAGTAAAACAGATTACAATTTGCATATTACAGTTTTCTAAAAAATTTCTGCAATATGTTATTCTTAGTGCACAAAATACGGTTGAATGATAGCCTGGTTGTTAGTCGGAGATAATTTTGGTAAACCTTTACATAAGGGGACCACCGTCCGATGATCTTGACCTTGACACATATTGTCAAGGTCATGACCCTGAATAACCTCCAACAGGTTTTAGCCGTCGCTCGTCCTTCGTTAAAAAGTTATTAACAATCATAGTTTTAAAATATACTTTTAATTTCTGCTATATACGTATGATATCAAGTACTATTCTACACCTTTCCCTGTTTAGAAACGTTATACTTTCCACGCGAAGTAACTTCCCCCCCTGCACAGGAGCACACGACTTCTACGATTGTACTGTTGCTATGATAGTACTGTCAGGGCAGACCTCCGTCGACGGTGTGGGTGCGGGGGGGTGGCCGAAGGCCGCCCCCTTGCACCCGCCCGTGTGTGTGTGTGTGTGTGTGTGTGTGTTTCCATTCGTTATATACCGATTATGGTCCGATTTTGCATTATCTGGTTAACTTGTGGTTAAGCTTAACCTCATGTTTCACCCAATGAGCTTTATCCATGGTATCACCATAGATGAAGCCCATTATATAAAACATCAAGTTAAGGTTAATCACAAGTTAACTAGATAATGAAAAATTGGGCCTATGAGTCTATTACTTGATATTTTACACACACACACTGGCGGGTGCAAGAGGGTGGCCTTCGGCCCACACCGTCGACAGAGGTCTGCCCCGACAGTACTATCATAGCAACAGTATAATCGTAGAAGTCGTGTGCTCCTGTGCAGGGGGGGGGGGGTGAAAGTTACTTCGCGTGGAAAGTTTAACGTTTCTGAACAGGGAAAAGTGTAGAATAGTACTCAATATCATACATGTATTATATATTATACCTTAATTTTAAAATTGCAACAGTGCAATCATAGAAGTCGTACGCCCCTTGAAGGGGGGAGGGAGGAATTGGAGTTCGTGTAGTGTAGGAAGTCAAAATTATGTGTAGAATAATATTTAAGATAGTATATAGCAGAAATAAAACCTTATTTTTATAACTTTGATTGTTAATAACTTTTTAACGAAGGACGAGCGACGGCTAAAACCTGTCGGAGGTTACTCAGGGTCATGACCTTGACAACATATGTCAAGGTCGAGGTCATCAGAAGGTGGTCCCCTTTTGTAAAGGTTTACCCGATGTAGATATATCTTTTAAAAAAATTTGAGTAAATTAAATGATATGTAGAAATATATACTCCCATTTTTGTACAAATCTTGTATCAATTTTACGTAAGCAATTTGTATCCAGACGCAACATATAATTACAGACGTACTAGCTTGCAAATATTTTTACTGATTCAAGATTCACATTATAATGAATTCAGAGAGATTGAATAGAAGAAAGAATATGTGCCGAGCTGATATATCATTTTTACTATTTACTATTGGGTATATACGAATCTAATAAAAAAAATTACATATCAGATAATAAATTAATTCAGTACAGAATTGTTGAACTTAGATTCATGTATAATCCTGGGTTTAGTTAATTATTGAAGTTGTATTTTAACTGAGCAACAATGTAAGACATATTAAATGTTATGACGCATATATGTTAAAATAGTCATATTATTTTATTATTAAAAACAAATTTGCGATTACTGTAATATAGAAAACAATGTTACGAAGCAATAACACTGTAATTAATTTTTTACTACTATACAAAAGTTGCAAGTATGAATAAGACATGACATTTGTTCTAATCAAAAGTAAATCTGTACAATGTACACAATATATTGCTCGTATTTTTTCAGGATTTGTTAAGTTTAGCAAACGACGTATGAAGACAATTAGTAAAAATTCTTAACATGAATACATATTTTGCATAAGGAGTTTGTTTTCAAATTGTGATTTAGGATAATTAAAAAATATGAGCACTAAAAACTTTGAAAAAATAATTCACATATTTATTTCATCTTTGTTTTAGATACAGATAAAAGTTATGGCAAAATAAATGCAATAAAACGTATTGTTTTTGTTGTAGTAAATAATCTCTCACCGCGCAGAAAAACATGTAGGGGAAGCCCGAGCAGTGTGGATATGTTAAGGTTTGGGAAGAAAAATGACATAGTTAAAATTAAGATCAGAAACTTTATTTTATTCTTAAAGTTTCATTATAGAATAAACTTTAAAATAAAATTAAATAAAATGATAAACTTGAACATTTACATGTATTTTAAATAAAAATGTAAGAAAAGAAAAATCATCCGCTTTACCCAACCCCCTGGGTAAAGCGAATATTACTCGAATAATGAGAATATAATAAAAAAATATCAAAATTAATATTGGCAATCGTCACAAAAGTAGCTGCCAAATCCTCTATATGTTGTGCAGCCTTTATGAGCCACATTTAGTGCACTGATTGCACTGGATCCAGTCTTCGGATGGTTGGATCGATGTATTCTTGAGAACACACCAAACAGAAGTAACATACGTTCTCTTAATCATTAACAGATTTTTCTTTTTTAACTCGCTTTCTGTTTACATCACTACAGCTAGGTCCAGCAGTGATGATGTGCTATTCGTTTTGCCCCCACTCACTTTGCCCAAAGAACCTACTTGGCGCAAATTAGGAAAAATTTTAATAAGTTTCAGCAACAAGTGAAAAATTTTAACCTCTAATGCATGTTTAAAGACAGAGAATTCTTATAAAAATTCATTCACACTGGTTAAGAAATTATTGCTAATAATTACGCTATGTACCTAAGCGAAAATCGTAAGAAAACACATAATTTCGTATATTTGTATATAAAACGTAAACAATCGCAATCATATTGTGTTTTGTATTTTCATAGCGTCGCCGGCCGGTTATTCCTGCAACAGCTAGAGATTGATAGCACCATTTCTGATAGATAAGCGAAAATAAAAAGTATCCGGTTTGCCTAGGGCATCCATTTTGCCCGGGCTTTCCCTACGAATAAACTTAAAATTAAATTGAGTTTTAACGATTTCTCATTACAATTCAGGTTAAGTACACAATTATTTTACGTCAATCAGTAATTGACATAGTGTACTGAAATACAATATTTCCCAAGTACAAGTATTCAACTCTATTCGAACTTTATTCGATCATGTAGGTAACATTAAGAATTGCAAAAATAATATATAATGAAATTATAAAAAATAACCTTGTAGTATGTATTCACAATCCGAAATGACAGAATTATCATATTACCATTTTATTTAAAAAGAATCCGTTTGATCATCGGTCCATTTAAGTTGAAACTTCGTTGAGTAATCAAAGAATGTTTTGAAGCATTAAACTTATAATTTTCACATATAATTGAAAGCATGAGTACTAAATAAAAAATTAATTTTTTCTTAAGAAACTGGCTGAAATGACGGCAAAGAAAATAGTGTTAAGTGAATCGCACTTCATGTTATCAGTTGTGATTCATCACAATGAACATAAAATAAAAAAACATCAAGCATTGATCGCTGTGATTGTGATCAATTATAATATGGTCGAGTGGATTCTTCTCTCGTACCTTAACAATATTAACTCAAAAGCGATTAATTAAAAAAAAATTATCACAATTAAAGCTCACAATTAAAGCTCACAATTAAAGCTCACAATTACAACTCTATAAATAAAAAAATAAAACAAATATTATAATCAAAAATAGAACTCTCGAGAATGTCAATAACAATAAACAAAAACAGGCTAATGAGAGTCAAAAACTGCGGTAATTAGTGCGAATTAATAATTATTTATTACATATACTTATAAAAATAATTCAGACGTTCCGGCTTCTATTTGAGCCATCTTCAATGATCTGAACAATACTTCTTCAAAAATAATGTAGCATGGTCATCAATTGGCTGCATAGGTGTAGCAACACATCATCTCCATTAGAAAAAGACAAAAAATTTGATGGTTTTTTGACAATTAATGGACAACCATTAAATAAAAATTAACATTAAACAAATTATTGATAAAAAAATCAGAAAGGAATAATGAGAAACTCACCAATGCAGCCATTATGTAAATGTAAAATACATCAAAAGAAATTACAAATTAAATGTGTAAAATAAAAGTTTCTAATTATCTTAAACTTATTCTATGTAATATTGCATTGAATTTTTTAATACAAAACAAAAAAATCTGCAGAATAAAAAATAATAAATAATAAACAGATCTGCATTTAATTTAATGATTCTGTGCATTATGTTAGAAGCATGTATGTGTACGTATACAATTACTAACTAATATATTATTTTTTGGGATAATTGTATAGTTAAGAGTTATGTTCACAATTTTATAAATCGTATATGATTCGTAATATTTTCTTTTTTTTTTGCGTTTTTTCGGATTGAAACATATTTTTGAGTAATGATAATATGAGCTGACAAAAAGTAACGTCTTCTGGTATTTCTGAGTTAAAAGATGACAATGAAGATATCGTAAACTTGTTCTCTAATAAAGAGGTTACTTTACAAACTGCATTTTGTAAAAAATCTGGTTGTGATTTTTCTTTTGGTTTTGTCCATTTGGTTTTAATATCTTCTCGTGTGGACTGCTCTTTAAATTCTAAAAATAATATTAACGTATATATTGGACTCTCGATAAACAAACAATCAAATATATTACAAAACAGGTAAGTGAGAGTAAATTTAAAATCTACGCGGTTGTCAATGTGTTAAAATATAAATATATTAAAAAATCTCTTTCAAAAGATTACAAAATTACAAAATTACAAAATTCATACGTTTCGACTGAATTCCAGTCATCTTCAGTGAAATTAAATTACAAAAAATATATACATATCCCAAACCAACTCCATGTTAATACGCAAAAAAGTGAGTCAAGCCAACGTAAATCCACGCAATCCACGATACACACACGTCAGATTAAATGACTCCATCATTCCGATCAAACGGCATCCTCCATAGTTAACCCTTCCAATAACGGTTGGAAGTATAACAGCACTTGTCAAAATCCAACGTTTGACAAATATTATCTGAATTGAAACAAGAAATTACAAATAAAGCGCTGTATATGATAAAAGAAAGTGATAACTCACCAGATGCAATTCAACCGAAACGAAAGAGCAAGAACAACCATGATACGCACAAATCAATCAAAAATTAAAAAATTAAAATATTGTCAAGATATAAAATTATGTGTCTAATCAATATAGAGGATTGCTATGTAATGAACAACCTTTAATATGCTCGGTGCTATTACGTCAAAAACTAAATAATAACAAGCTAAGAGAACAGAAAATAACAGACTTGAATGCGTCGTGTAAAGAAGCGCTCTCGTGTGTCATATATGTTATTTAAATCTCTGTAAAATATTCACGTACGCATGATGTAAAAATTCAGTATCCGATTGTAAATTTAGTCCATTAGATTGTAACGCAATATACAGCATTTCCGCGACTGATCTTCTGTTAAAATATCTCTCACTGTTTTTAATTTTAACATTTAACCAATCAAATTCATGCCCCTCCAATCTATGTTGAGTAACAACAGATTTGGAAACTGCTGTTCTATTGATTTGGTTGCGATGTTCCGCAATTCTCGTTTTAAGCTTTCTGCCTGTTTGACCAACGTATGTTG
>NW_017279883.1:362411-368205 GCF_001594065.2 Cyphomyrmex costatus
GATTATTACTGCAAAGCAACCTTTGCATTTCGGCATAGCAACGACTTGCGGAAATGCAAGGCTGCAAATTCCATAACGCGTGCGGACAACGATCACTGATCGAACGCAAGCAATGACCGCACGCACATCGAACAATTATTAATAAAAAGCAAATCTTGCATTTCGACAGGACAACGAACTGCCGAAATGCAAGAGGACGAAGTCCGCGTTGCACACGGCACGCATGCCACTAGTTCGATGACTCCGCGACGCCTATATATTCGGCGATCTAAGGACCGGCGGGAGAGTTGTGTCATACATATAAACGTAACGATACGTTACGCGTGTCGCGAGAACCGAATCATATTACATCCGCGATAACGAGTGTCGCCGACCGGTCTAAGTCACGAGCGACGACTTTAACCCGAATATATTCTTTAATTAAATCAATTCGACAACTGATTTAATTAAAGAATATATTCCAATACAGTAACCAACTATTCGAATTGTAACATAAGCAATTAACCACCAAAGTGTAATCATTCAATCGGGTAATTATAATAATTAAATAAAAGGTTACGATTACTTGAATAAATGTAATCAGTGGTAATAACCACTCGAAATTGTAAGTGTTATAATAAATAAAAAAGGGTTATTTTAATAAAAGTGTGGTGCAGTGTGTGTTTGTTCTACGACCTTGACCACTTTCCTCGTTTTCCTCGTGGGTTCCAACCCTTTGAGCGGATCGAATCCCAAATTAATATCTTGTTGCACCGAGAGGTACAACACTCTTTAATGCTTGCACAAGCTCAAAACTGTTATTAATGTGGCTTTTTGGTTTAGGTAAATTATCGTTAATAATGTTATGCAAAAAGGTGGCTAAACCATGAAGTGAATTGTCAATTGAAGATAATTCTATATGGGATCCCTTCTTTATGCACCTTCGGCACAGCATAGGCTCTCGGCAAATTCCCATCACTACAATATATCTGTTTATATGTGCTTTGTGTGATGTATTCTTTTTTCCTCCATTTAGTGAGCAAACCTCTAATTTTGTCAGTGACACTTCTCGTTGGATCAGTTTACTATGGAGATTGGAGGTGATACATTGAATTTTTTAGATATAAGTATTATCAATAACAAAGGTATATTAGAATTTGATTGGTATCACAAACCAACATTTTCGGGAAGGTATCTCAATTTTTTGTCTAATCACCCAATTTCACAGAAAAAAGGGGTGCTTATAAGCATGGTAGATAGAGCATTTTTATTGTCGCACCCTAAGTTTCATGTCAAGAACTTGTGTTTTATTATTAGGATGTTTTTAAATAATGACTACCCTTTAAAATTTATTTTTGACACGATTAATTTTAGACTCAAAGCGCTTATTAAAGGAAAAACTATTAAACAATCACAGATTGAGTTTGAATCTCAGAGTTTGAATAAAAAATTTTAGTTCACAATACCGTTTTTACCAAGTATTTCAGATAAATTTAAAAATATCATAAAGGATCTAGACATGAAACTGTCTTTCTATAGTATGAGCAAACTTCAATCGTTTATAAGACCGCAAAAAGACAGGTTACCGACTATGGAGAACAGAAATGTGATATATGAAATTTGTTGTAAGGATTGTGACGCAACATACGTTGGTCAAACAGGCAGAAAGCTTAAAACGAGAATTGCGGAACATCGCAACCAAATCAATAGAACAGCAGTTTCCAAATCTGTTGTTACTCAACATAGATTGGAGGGGCATGAATTTGATTGGTTAAATGTTAAAATTAAAAACAGTGAGAGATATTTTAACAGAAGATCAGTCGCGGAAATGCTGTATATTGCGTTACAATCTAATGGACTAAATTTACAATCGGATACTGAATTTTTACATCATGCGTACGTGAATATTTTACAGAGAATTAAATAACATATATGACACACGAGAGCGCTTCTTTACACGACGCATTCAAGTCTGTTATTTTCTGTTCTCTTAGCTTGTTATTATTTAGTTTTTGACGTAATAGCACCGAGCATATTAAAGGTTGTTCATTACATAGCAATCCTCTATATTGATTAGACACATAATTTTATATCTTGACAATATTTTAATTTTTTAATTTTTGATTGATTTGTGCGTATCATGGTTGTTCTTGCTCTTTCCTTTCGGTTGAATTGCATCTGGTGAGTTATCACTTTCTTTTATCATATACAGCGCTTTATTTGTAATTTCTTGTTTCAATTCAGATAATATTTGTCAAACGTTGGATTTTGACAAGTGCTGTTATACTTCCAACCGTTATTGGAAGGGTTAACTATGGAGGATGCCGTTTGATCGGAATGATGGAGTCATTTAATCTGACGTGTGTGTATCGTGGATTGCGTGGATTTACGTTGGCTTGACTCACTTTTTTGCGTATTAACATGGAGTTGGTTTGGGATATGTATATATTTTTTGTAATTTAATTTCACTGAAGATGACTGGAATTCAGTCGAAACGTATGAATTTTGTAATTTTGTAATTTTGTAATCTTTTGAAAGAGATTTTTTAATATATTTATATTTTAACGCATTGACAAACCGCGTAGATTTTAAATTTACTCTCACTTGCCTGTTTTGTAATATATTTGATTCTTTAAATTCTGTTGAAGGTGATAAAATTTGTGACACTGCTCTTTCACTGTTTCCAGATTTGGGCGAAAGTTCTTTAAATGCATACTGCCTTGAATCTACATCACTGTTTATATCTGCTGAAGACTGTTCAATCGAAGTAGCCACAGAAAATAAGTTATTTCGGTTGCCGTTTGAACCAAAGTTTCTGAAAAAAAGTTTTATTATTGATTTGTGAACACATGCTTTCAATTATATGTAATAATTAATTACAAACTTTTGACTGGAATATCTTGCCGACCGTAGCATATTTTTCACACACACATCGTTATTATTTTTTTCATAAGTAGCTATGTTCATGCAAGGCAAGTTATTTTCTTTGCCATCGTTTGAGCTAAAGTTTCTGAAAAAATTCCCTTATTGATTTGCGAATACATATTTCCAGTTATATGTGAAGATTAATTACAAACTTTTGAAGACTGGAATATTTTGCCAGTGGCATACTTTTTATATGTACGTCGTTGTCATTACTTTCATCAGAAATAGTCACGTTCATGCGAGGCAAATTATTTTCTTTGTCATCATTTGAGCTAAAGTTCCTGAAAAAATTCCATTATTGATTAACGAACACATACTTTCAGTTATATATGATGATTAATTACAAACTTTTGAAGACTGGTGTATTTTGGCAGTGGCATACTGGGCATAATTTTTATATGTATGTCGTCGTTATTTTCATCAGCCACAATCATGCAAGACAACTTATTTTGTCTGCCATCATTTGAGCTATAATTTCTAAAAAAAAAAAGAAGAAACTTTATTACTGACTCGCAAATGTGTGCTTTCAAAGTTTTACATAAATGTATAAAAATTAGAAAACAATGTCGCAAAAAGAGAGACAGATAAATTTTATAAACCTTTGAAAATTAGAATATCCTATTGACGGAGGCGCTCTTTTTATCTGTAAGTTAGTCATTGTTCTGGAGAAAAAAAAATAATGCAAAAGGATCACTTATACAAGAAGTTTTAATTTTAAGTAAGAAAGAATACAATTACAAGAAGAATATCATAAGAAAAATCCTTTATTCGGTGCAAAGTGGATTATGGTACTTAATAATATTTATATACTAACAGTGCTCTGAATTAGTTGCATATTTCGGGCCGATTTCTGAGGCGACGCCTACTGTCTTCCCGCTACCACTCGAGACTCGGCGGCTGACTGCTCACGCCTGACGTTCCTAAAGCCGGTTCTACATTAGTTGCAAGCCGATCGCAAGTTCGTTGCGACAGCCAATCTCAAGCTTGCATTTTGAAATCAATACTTCAGATTGGCTGTCGCAACAAACTTACGATCGGCTTGCAACTAATGTAGAACCGGCTTTATAGAGCTCTAGGTCCTGAGGCACAGCGTGAACGATTGACGGCTCAGTGGGGAGACAGTGGGCGTCGCCTCAGAAATCGGTCTGAATAGAGTCCCTCTAACAGAGACTGGCCATCAGGGTGCCACTTTTGATTGGTCCGCCATTTCCTAGCGATTCCCACTCGTATTCAAATTTCAATTAATGCATTTACTTGGAATGTAAATAGTATGTAATGATAAATATTATAGAAATATTAAAACCGTTCTTTTTACATCAATATAAATAATATACGTCAAATAAAAAAAAACATGTCAAGTTTTATCGTCAGTTATATACATCTTTATCTTTAAATAACTTTGTTATAATAGCTGTTTTTTGACATTTATGGTTTAATTTTTGACTTTGTTATTAAATTTTAAACATTGACTCTTATATTGTCTTCGTTCTTTTTGTTTATACGTTAAATAATTTCTATACGTTAATTAATATTCTCTTTCTTAATTCTATTAAATCTTTTTCAAATAAAATTAAAGTAAGGTTAGGAAATTAGTGACAAAAGTAAAACACTTAACATTTGTAAAATTTATTTAAAAAAGGTGTGTGTACTGCCAATGATTTACTATTATATCTTCTATTAATATTAGTATTTTTCTTACTTAATGTTCTTAATTTAAATACGACAAACTTTCTAATAATTCTAGGAAACAATTGATGATAATTTAAAACATGTTTAGCCGTAACCTGACTAAAGACAGATATTAAATAATTTTTCCAGAATTGTGCAGTGCAACCACCCATTTTTATTGTTATTATTTTGTACTGAGCAAAAACCACGAACACAACCTTGAATCAACTCAAATCAACTTGAATAAACGAACACATACGAACGCACATATTCGTGTGAGTGAAAGAGTGAAATGGCCTATATTTCTCTCTCACTTGTAGGATTTCGCTAGGAAATGGCGGACTCACCTGATGGCCAGTCTCTGTTAGAGGGTCTCTAGGTCTGAAATGTGCAACTAATTCCGAGCACTGATATACAATATAAATGTTTATTCCTTTTATTCAGTTGTCAAATGGCAAATGAGAGTACTAGGGCTTATGCTTTACCTAAGGTACATAAAATAGGTTGTTCCGTTTCGATTAATCATTTCTTCTATTGATAGCTCCTTGTATCATCTCGTGTCGTTTTTACATGATATTTTATCTAAATGTGTTCCAAAATCGCCTTGGAAAATAGAAAATAGTTTTGAAATGGTCAACATTACATGGCACTCAGATAGATTCGAAATACTTGTTGATCTCATTAGATGTCATTTCTTTATTCACGAATATACCTATTGACAAGGCTATAGATAGTATAGAGAGTAGATGGAATTACATCAAAGATTTAATAAAAATTACTAAAAATGAATTTTTAAGTCAAATTGGTTCTTAACTCCACGTTTTTTAGTTTTGACGGTTGTTTTTATAAACAGCACTTTGGGACTCCGATGAGTTCACCATTGTCTCCAATCATAGCTGACTTAGTAATGCGTGACTTAGAAGATGAAGCACTTAATAAATTAACGACAAAACCACTATCTGGAGACACGGTAGTGTCTCGGCGCTAAGCCAAGCGTGCGACACTGCCGTGCCTCCTTTACGCGAAACTGAGAATTTTTCAGGGTCGAGATGATCAGATATCAGTAACGGATGAACCGATCAAGTTCTATATGCGATCAATCGGTAGCAATTGTTTAAATTATATGATAAAAGTACTAGTAGATAGTATAGGCGGGTACGAACTCGGGAGCAATGAGGGGGGGTGAGGTGCGCGGGGAAGGTACGGGGGAGGGGAGGGGGAA
>NW_017279883.1:368224-369177 GCF_001594065.2 Cyphomyrmex costatus
TGGCCACCGCCGCCGCCGCACCGCTGGCCCCTCGCCCTGGGGTCTTATCGCGCCGGGACCGCCGACACCGGGCAGCCGCCACCGGGCCGCCGCCACCGGGCCGGCCCCCTCGGAATATTTCGTTACAAAAGGCCGCCGGCCTTATCGCGCCGCTCTTTTTCAAAAGACCGCAGGCGATGACGCCATCGGGCGACGACAGGTTCGCACAGCGATCAAATAAATAAATGTTACTTACGTGCATCGGTGGTATCAGTGGTAGCCCTCCCCCGATTGGCCTATCACCACTCCGCATGCAGGTGGGCAAGGAGTAGGAGGAAATCCTCCACTTCACCCACCTGCATATGATGCATCAGGACCGGATCCATCGGGGGAGCCTCACCGATGACGACGACGTCGTCGTCATCGTCCTCGACGACGATGATGTCGTCCTCGCCGTCCTCCACAGGAGGAGGTGTTGGAGGGGGTGTGGGAGGTAACCATGGAGGGTTGTCCAGATCCATGGCTACCTCCATGGTTACCTCCATTGCGATGTCTATGGCGATATCCATCGCCACCTCCATCACCTCCTCGTCTGCGAGGAACGCGCGTACGAATTGTTCGCGGTTTCCCATTGTTTTTTTATATAATGTCACACACGCACGCACACACACACACACACACTCACACACACACACACACACACACACACACACACACACACGCACACGCACGCACGCACACGCACGCACTTAGTAGTCGTAGTAGTCTTAGTAGTTAATTAATTAGTAGCGTCAGTCCCCCAAGCAATGAAAAAGGAGAGCGATACAGTCAGATCACGTCTTTAATGGAAACCGCGAAGATACACCAGTGTGAGAGTCTTATGCACGGTCGAAGTAGGCAACACTTTCAAAAAAATAACGAGCACTCGATTTGACGTTTGCGTATACAGCAATAACGCGCATCAGGGCATACGA
>NW_017279883.1:370934-376073 GCF_001594065.2 Cyphomyrmex costatus
CCGATTACTTTGCTAATATAATCGCGCGTAGTAAATCTAACGCCGAGATTCGTTTCGAAGGATAATTTTAATTTAATCGTGCAATATATACTTATATTTAATCGTGCAATATATATATGTATATACTTATATTTAATCGTGTAATATATATATATGTATATATATATATATGTAATTGTAGTATAACGCGCGGGAGGGTGCCAGGAAGAAAAAAAAAAAGTAGTTTATGCAGAGTATATATATATTTTTTTTTTATTCATAATTTTGTAGTACAATGTAGTAAGTGTTATACATTAATAATTTTTATCGCGCGGTAAAAACCAAAGCGAGAAGCTCGCAATCGACGAGCTGGCGTTTGTCGAAGACGTCGCTCTCGCTTATAGCGTTCGCGACGTTGGCGAAGCGCGTGTACTTGACGTCGATGGTATCGACGAGTCGGGACAATCGCTCGAAGGTAACGTCGATGCAGCCGTCGAGATCGAATATATGGCGTAGCGTGGATTTGATCATCGTGACGTGTACGGTCGGGGATTCGAGCCGTACGAGCGTAAGATCGTTGCCGTGATCGGTCCGACGGTTACGAAATTGTCCTTGTGCTCGTTGCGCAGCAACGATAGATGTTCAGTCGCTGCTCGTAGAGGCCCTTCCACGTCTCGAGGGACATGGGCAGTTCGCGTCCCTGATGATCGCCCAGAACGATCTCCACGTAGCTCGGTGGACCGACGTTGACGCCGATCTCGAGAAACTTGTAGCCCGTTGCGGTCAGGTCGTAACGCCGACTCAGAATGCGCACCGCGCGACGCTTCCGACCTGCGTACGACGGTAATTAGTAAAGTCGAAGGAAAATAAAAAGAAACGGAAGACTTACGATTCCTTCTGGCCCATCTCGGAGTAGAAGCCGGACATAATCCGTTCGCGCGGACGATCGTAGCGAGAATGATCGGGTGCTCTCTGAACTCGAAGGGAGAAATCGAAGAGAGTGGGGGAGAACCTGTCGCGACAGGTCAAACGATTCCAAGAACTGTTTTTGTTCTTAAGACTCGCTGTTATCGCAAAACGATTCTAAGAATTGTTTTTGTTCGTACGACTCGCTGTTATCGCAAACGATTCCAAGAATTGTTTTTGTTCGTAAGACTCGCTGTTATCGCAAACGATTCCAAGAATTGTTTTTGTTCGATGGGGGAAGGAGTATTTATTTTATCGAGGAGGCCTCCGCGGTGGTAATGGTGGAGGAGGGGGAGGACTTCGAGGACGCACGTATTTCGACGTAGATTCCCGCGCTTTTACTGGCGGGAGAGGGGGAGGACTTCGGGGACGCACGTATTTCGACGACGGCTCGTCCTTCGACTCGTATCTTTGGTTCGTCGGCAACTCCCAATAGTATCTTTGGTTATGGGGCTCGTCCTTCGACTCGTATCTTTGGTTCGTCGGCAACTCCCAATAGTATCTTTGGTTATGGGGCTTATCCTTCGATTCCCAATATCTTTGATTTTTCTTCGAGGGGGGGCACAGCGGCTCGTCGTCTAACCTACGGTACACCTTGCGCTCGACCGACTTTTGATGCAGATAGTCCTTCAATCGGTCCATGCCGTGACGCTCGTAAGATTACGAATGAACGAAAGGAGCGTTACGCGCCGTCTATATACCGTCGATGCGTATATACTATACATATACTGTACTATATACTAAGGGAGAGAAATAAAAATACGAGGTAAATACGTTTACCTAAATTTTTTATTTCAAAAATGTCTTCGCGACCACCAGTTATACAGTTTGAATACATTTTGCATGGCGCAATTCGTAGCGTGATGTCCGCATCGCGTAGTATCAGCGGCATCTATATCGGCTAACGATAGAGTGTCCTCGTAAACCGCATCCAGTGTCTCGATGTGCACGCGTTCGTCGTCGTCCAGAAGTCTCGCAGCTACGCTCGTTTCTCAAGTCCCTTGACGTACACCGCAGTATCCTCCTCCCCGCATACAGCACTGGTGATCAGGCGTTTCGCCTCGCTGTACGGGGTCGACCCGTCCGTCCATCGCAATCCATGGTGATGACAGGCAATCAACCAGGAGGTGCAGGACCTGTCGGATCCTGTCGATGACCTCCATGGTACGGGACTCGTAAAGACGTAGTGCGCGAGCACGGTCCCGCGTGTCAGCAACGCCGCTTCCTTCACGACGAATCGCCCGTTGACGACGAAACCCTACAGATCCACGAACGTCGGCGTGTGCATGTCGACTGCGGCGAACGATGTTTCGTGAACGTTTATATCGCGCGCTTAGGTGATCCTGCGCACAACGCTGGTCAGCGGGTTGTACTCGACCACGCGATCGTGTATGATGAGGCAGTACGCGGTGGTATTAGCGGGCGCGTTCTCTTTGAGTTCAAAGTCCATTCGCACGTCCACGGTAGCGCCCTTGACCGATTCGTTCTGTCGAGAGCAATCGACGATCACAAATGGGCCCTTACGTTTGAAGGACGAAACCGTGAGATTCGGTTCGAGATACTCGTATCCGTAGTAGCCCTTGCAGAAACGCGCGTACATTTCGTACAGAATCGCCCATCTGTTTCTAGCGAAATCCAGATTCAAGTCGTCGTCCGGATAACATTCCGAGTTCAGGTAGAGTTTCACGTTGGTCAATTTACAGTCGTCGAATTGACTCGTGTCCTCGGACATCTTCTTTCGATCCGTTTGCAGAGCAAAGATGACGTATCGCGGCTTCTCGAGCTGAGAAGCCGTCTTGATGGCCCACGAGTGCTTGGTCGTGGCTTGCAACAGCGGGTACTCGTACAGATCCCACGAGCGAAAAGCCATGCTCAGGTATCGTCCGCTCTCCAGGGCTCGCAGCATCGCCAGCTTGTTCACGTCGCTCGGCACCACGTGCGGCATTCGCCATTGTATCTTGAACAGTTCGAGTTTCGGCACCACCGCCGAATTTCCCACCAGGCAATTCTCGTCGTTGCGCGCTCGTATCAGAATCAACTCGTGACGAGCGTTGTTCACCACGCGACTGTAATCCTCGCAGAATCCCAGTAGTACGTTGAGCGGTACGCAGAAATTAAAGTATCCGTCAGCGGTGGTCTGCGCGTCCCAGCCGGCGTTTCGCAGAATCACGCTCCTGTCGGACGTCACCGTCACGTAGGTCTTGATCGTGCTGGTTACGCCCACGTTTCTGTTGCGATCGATCTCCACGCCGTCGAGTTCGTAGCGAATCTCGTCGAACATGAACGCGACGCAATTGTTTCCCAGCGCGACGTCGGCGTTCTCTACCTCCGCGGTCTTCGGCAAACGTCCCTCGACGTACAGAAAACTCTCGTACGGCAGCGTGTACAGATCCTGCTGCTGTATGGGTATTCGTATCTCGTCGCTGTGTCCGAACGTCGTGTTGGCGAACGGACTGTACGCGTGAGTCTCGATCTTGACGATGCGATCGTCGAAGACCGGCTTGTCCCTGACGTTCAGAATGTCGGTCATCGTTCTCTGCGCACCGCGAATCCCAGAGATTTCAAAAACTCCACGTTCAAAGCACTGAGCCTCTTCCTCTTCTTCTTTTCGACGCGTCCGGATGCACTGTCGAGTGATGACGTCACAGGCTTTGTAAAGGATACGTTATCTATCCGCTGGTTCAACACGAGCATCTCACGCGCCCTATCGCTGTCGCCGTCTCACGTGCAATCTGACGGTGATCTCCTCCCCGCGAAAATCGATCGGCCGTCCGTTCTGATCGACGACGCATATTGTTAGATCCGTAACGCTCCGTGCGACGATTGGAAGGTAAATGATCTGCATCGGCCTCTCCGACAGCTTATATCCCAGTGGAACCTGCGGCGCAAATTCGTGTATCGTGTGCACGCTGTTGCCGTTGCTGTACGCGCCCGCCGTCAAGTTGCACTCCACGCGGACGATGTTCACGGTCATTATGTTGACCGACGCGTCCGACCGGTACCATTTTCGCGGTTCCAGTACGCGCTTCGAGAAACCCAGCAGCGAACCGATGCTGTTGGGTTTGTAAAAGTTTATTCAGTAGGCGCACAAGATCTCGCATCTCATCGTGTTGTAGTTTGCGCGTAGCGCTATCGGGTACTCCGCGTCGTCGTCGCGAAGTGCGTCCCTCGCGTCTCCACGCACCGCGCCATCGGGCAGCGGACGTTTCCGCGAGATCGCGCGTTTCAGAAAGTCGTTTATGGCTCGCAGTTCGTACGAACCCTTGGGGATCGTAATCTCCTCGTCGTCGTTTCCAAAGTAAAATTTGTCGTTGGATTCGTTCACGTTCGGTATCGTGTTATAGGTCTCGAACATCGTCAGACCGAGCTCGTAGTCGCCGTCGCTCAGGTCTATCGCGGGAAAGTAGCTGGCCGCGAGGACGCTGCTCCTTCCGCTCAGCGTGAGTGTCAGCGACATGACGGTTCGACGAGTAATGAGATCGCGCGACGTCTCGTCGGGCTTTTTAAAATTCTACGGTTCGTAGAAACCACAGGCACATCTGTCCGCAAAAGGTCTGATCGTACGTCTGATACGACGTTCGATTGTACTCTATCGGAACGCCGAAGTATCGCACGAGTTCCTCGGGCGGCCGGAGATTGCCGAAACTGTCAAAGTACACGACGCGGTCGTTCCTCTTCGCGTACGCCACCCAATGAGTACCGGGGCCCGTGGTATCGTCCAGATTCACGATACCGCTCTCGTTGCGGCGCGCGCCGCTCGTCGGTAACGCGTCGCGCATGAAGACCCCTCTAAAGTACGGTACGCGCATATGTCTCGCGAGCCGGTCCAGTTGCACGTTGGTGGTCGCGCCCGTGGGCATTCTTATCGTTTCTTCGACGTTTTTTTTTTTATTTCTCCTTTCTGTCCGTGTCCGCGTTTGTACGGGGCGAGATACAGCCCGCGTCCGTGTCTGCACGGGGCTAGATACAGTCCGCGACCCTTCTCCATCGCGCGATCGTGACGTTGCAGCTCCTCGAGCTGACGTCGAGCGGCTTTGCTGTCGTTCACCGCTTTCGCCACGCCGGCCGCTCCGCCGATCAGGGACCCGAGGGCGCCCAACAGTGGCAGAATCGGCAACACGCCGCCTCGTTTCGCGGTCGGAAGAATCCGTTTCCTCGCGGTACGTTTGGTAGGTTGTTTTTCCCTCTTCCTCT
>NW_017279883.1:376232-385691 GCF_001594065.2 Cyphomyrmex costatus
GTGCTCGCGGCACGCCGCATCCAGCGGATTCACTCCCGCGTCGCCTCTGGCCAATCGTTTCCTCAGTCGAGTGCCGGGGCCGCAAAACTGGTAGCCGGGGATATGTAACTCGAAAGGAAGCGCGTTTGTCGCACGATTCAACAGGTTCCTCGCTGACATTCGCCGCAATCCTTTATCAACGGCGCTGGACCGTCGACGTGAGTCTCCTGACTCGGCAGGTTGTAGTGCTTCAGGCACCGGCGGTACCGTTGAACCTCCGAATCGGCTCGTATGTGCTCGGGCAGTCTGTCCCACAACTGATCTATGTACTGCTCGCACTCTCGCAGCAGAATAACCTTAGGTCGTATTCCAGCTCGGCGGAGGTCAAGCCGTGCAGACGGTCCGACGCGACGACGAACATCTCGATCACTGAGCGATTTCGCTCCGCGCGTCTCTATAAATAGGCCCGCTCGCGGTGCGGGTTTTTCAGTCGCGAGTATGCGGTTCGTGCGTCAGTCGCGCACTATCGAGGTGCCGAATCTCGACGCCAAAGTGCAGACGGAGAGGGAAACGCGCAGGCATGGAAACATGCTGCCGAGTACCTTACGCGCGATCGTCTGCGGCCCGTCGAACTGCGGCAAGACCAACGTGCTGATAAGCCTGCTCGAGAGCCCGAACGGCGTACGTTTCGAGAACGTGTACGTCTACTCGAAATCGTTGCGACAGCCAAAGTATCGCTACCTCGAAAAATTGCTGACACCTATCGACGAGATCGGCTACTATACGTTCTCCAACAACAGCGACGTCGTTCCGCCGAACGAGGCGCTACCGAATTCTATCTTCGTCTTCGACGACGTGGCGTGCGACAAGCAGAACGCGGTGCGCGAGTACTTCGCGGTGGGCCGCCACGCTGACGTCGATTGCTTCTATCTGTGTCAGACGTACGCGAGGATACCCAAACATCTGATACGCGACAACGCGAATCTGCTGATTCTGTTCGAGCAGGACGGCACCAATCTGAGACACGTTTACAACGACCACGTGAACACCGACATGTCGTACGACGCGTTTCGCGCGCTGTGACGCGAGTGTTGGCTACACAGGTACGGATTCGTAGTGATAGACAAGGACAGTGCGCTTACAAAGGGTAGATACAGAAGAGGATTTAACGAGTTCGCGATACCGTAACGCCATCAGTCGTCGTTCGTACCTCGACCGAGACGAACATGGCTAACGAGCGCGAAAAAATCGCGAGGGAGATCGAGCGGACGAGCGAGTCGATCCGCAGGAAACATCGCGCTCTGAAGACCGGTAGAATCGACGAGGACCGTTCGCTGGACAGGCGTTTCGGGCCTATCGTCGAGCCGTTGCGACGGATCGCCGGTCCCGTCGCGACGGAGTCGCGTGCCGCTACTCCTAAACGCAAGGAGGAGAAGGAGGAGGAGGACTTCTTCGTGACTCCGCGCACGCGTTTCTTCGATCGAACGCCGATAACCTCCACACCGCATGCACCTACCCAACCGCCGGAGTCGATCGACTCCGAGACGACGACGTACGCGACGCTCGCGCCGCCCGACCGTTCAACGGAGAACCGAGACACGTCGCGAATTCACTCGGGTCCGCTGAGTCTGAGGTACGTCGAGCCTGTCCTGCGAGGACACAACGACAGCGGTATGGATCGCGTGTACGGCGCTTACTTGGACAAGAACGGATTGATGCTCGGCAGTAAGCGTTTCGACGTGGATAACGAGGATAACATAATTATCGACGGGGTGCGTTACGCCGGTACACCCGGCCTCTACGAGCTGATCTTCAAGAGAATTTCCGACGATACGCTTCAAACGGAACAAGATATGCGCGAGTACAAGAGCCTGCTGCAGGCGACGAACGCGCACAGACACAAGCACCATCCACTGGGTCGAGTACTGTCCAACATGGGATACAAGTACAAGAATGTAATAAAGCCGTTGGTCACGCCGAAGAAAAAATCTGGAAAAGGAGTACCTCGCGCCATGACGTTGAACGACGGCGCGATCGAGTACGTGCACTGGGACGATCCCAACGAGCTGGTGGAACGTCTGCGGTTGCTCGACGCCTCGCATCGAGCGGGCAACGCCGCTCACGGCAACGAGATGCTCTCGATCATCGAGGAACTTCGCGAAGCGGGCGTTATTATAAATTGAGTAGCGTTTCGACGAAACGACTCAGTCGTCCGTCGAGTATCATTATGAGCGTCGAGAGGCGCAGACTCGTCGAGGAGTTGCACGCTCCGGCGAGAAGAAATTTTCCGCGAAGACGCGTCGTGGTACGGGGATACGACGATCTGTGGCAGGCCGACATCGTCGAGATGCGGCCGTACTCGAGCCAGAACAGGGGCCGTCACTACGTGCTCACCGTCATCGACGTGCTGAGCAAGTACGCGTGGGCCGCGCCGCTCAGGAGCAAGGGCGGTAGCGAGACGGCCGACGCTATCGCGAAGATAATTCGCGAGAGCGGGAGATGCCCCAAGAACCTGCAAACGGATATGGGGAAGGAGTTTTACAATTCTCATGTGGAGAAACTCTTGAAGAAACATACAATCAATCACTACTCCACGTATTCCGTAATGAAGGCGTCGGTGGTCGAGCGGTTCAATTGCACTCTTAAGAACGACATGTGGAAGATGTTTACGCTCAACGGCACGTACAAGTGGGTCGACGCGCTGCCGCGTCTCGTGTCGGATTACAACGCGCGCAAGCATCGCACCATCGGCATGAGGCCCGCCGACGTGACCCCCGCTGTCGCCGAGAGACTCCTGGGCACGGTGTACGGCGCGATAAACATCGCTGGTCCCGCGAAGTTCAAAGTGGGCGACGCGGTACGCGTGAGCAAGTACAAGACGATCTTCGAGAAGGGCTACACGCCGAATTGGACCACGGAGGTGTTTCGAATCGTCAGAGTGCAGAGGACCAATCCCGTGACGTATCTCTTGGAGGATTACCGCGGCGAACCGGTAGCCGGAGGATTCTACGAGCACGAGTTGCTTCGCGTCGCTGATCCCGACGTGTATCTGGTTGAAAAGGTGTTGCGCAAGAAGGGAGACAGGGTGTACGTCAAGTGGCTGGGATTCGACGGATCGCACAATTCGTGGATAAATAAACGAGATGTCGTGTGAATTATATATCAAAATATGTATATTTCCAAAATAAATATACCAGTATATCGCGATATCGGTGTAGTTCTTTATTCCTTTCAACTATCTCTCTCTGTAACGTTACAGGATACATACGTGCAAGTACAAACTTAGTATAAAACTCAATACGTCTAGGTAGAAGTAAAACTCAGTCAACCTCAATACATAACACTCGATACGTAAGCCTCAATACATAATACTCGATACGTAAAAACTCAATACATAATACTCGATACGTAAAACTCATTACATAACACTCGATACGTAAAACTCAATACATAACACTCGATACGTAAACCTCAATACATAATACTCGATACGTAAAACTCAATACATATAACACTCGATACGTAAACCTCAATACATAATACTCGATACGTAAACCTCAATACATAATACTCGATACGTAAAAACTCAATACATAAAACTCAATACGTCTAAGTACAACGCAATATACAAGATACATAAAACTCAATACGTCTAAGTACAACGTAATATTAAAGATACATAAAACTCAATACGTCTAAGTATAGGTACAACGCAATATACAAGATACATAAAACTCAATACGTCTAAGTACAACGCAATATACAAAATACATAAAACTCAATACGTCTAAGTACAACGCAATATACAAGATACATAAAACTCAATACGTCTAAGTACAACGCAATATACAAGATACATAAAACTCAATACGTCTAAGCACAACGCAATATAAAAGATACATAAAACTCAATACGTCTAAGTACAACGCAATATAAAAGTACGTAAAAGTATATGTACATAACCCTCGATACGCGAGCTACACTATCCGGTAATGCCCCCACGGTAAGGTGTTCGTCGAGTCCGGTACAACGTACCGTTTGTCGTCGTACGGACTCAGAGCGATCTTCTTCTCCGACACCGTGTACACCCGGAGTAACTTGGATCGTATGCACGCTTGCCTGCGCGTCATTTCGATGTCATCCTTCAGGCACCGGGTGTAATCCTCGAACGATATCGTTCGCGCTACGACGCTGCTCTTCACCCCCTTCGCCTTCTTAGTGTCCCTCTTTCCGTCCACGCGCAGCGCGTACATCTTCGCTCTGAGCCCGACGAACTCGGTCATGATGGCGCCGTTGTTCTCGTCCTTCATGAGACCGGGCACCTTCTTGTTCGCGAGAGGCATACCGTACGCGTTGTTCGTGGGATAGTCGCTCGTGTCGAATCTGTCTATGTCGCGTTTCATGGTTTCGTACACGTCGTCGCAGTCTATACGGTAGATCAGACTGTCCATGTCGGTGTACATGATCTCGCATCTATCGCGAAACAGCGGCGACATGTACTCGTGGTGAAACTCGTACAGGCACGTTTTCGAAATGTCCAGGATGCACATACCCACGTAGATAGGCTTGTCGAATTTCACCTCGAGTTTCCGCAATTTGACCGTTATCAGGTTCCCCGCGAAGACGCTGCGGCTGTGAAAGTTAGGTTTCGCGATCAACGCCTCCGCGCCGTATCGTCCTTCCCACGCCGTCACCAGTTTAACGTCGACGCGTTCGCGCACGTTCTCCATCGTCTTGCCGAACACCGCGTTGTTCATCAGTTTGTACAGGTTTTTCTCGAAATCGTTTTTCGCGCGCGTTCGAAACTGCGTGTTGAGTTCGATGTAGTCGCGGAGCCAGGCCGATTGCGCGAATCGCAACACTCGATGGATCTTCGTTACGCGAAGACCGTGACGCGTGCACTGTTGCAGGTTGCGGTAGTGAACGACGTACCGCTGTTTGTCGCTTACCGTCGCGAGAAGCTTGTCGTCCCGCTTGCCGGGCGGCTTCGCGCGCGTCGGGCAGAACGGCAGGTCGGCGTGCGCGTCGTGAAGATATTGCGGATACTCGAGATCCACCTCAAGGATGTACCCGGTGGGCGAATCCAACGCGACGGTAGTGTAGTCAAAATTCTGCGCGTCGTCGACCCATGCAAAATCGGCGTAGGGCAACGGTTAACACATCGCCCAGCCGTACAGGTTGTTGACGTCGTAATACATGAGGTACGACAACGGTTCCGACGGGTCGTACGCCTGCATGTACTTGTTATTGGCCCGCGCGTATCTGCCGGAACACTGGCTGAGACCGCCGCGTATGCCGCGCTCGACGAACATCACCATATCTATGTCTGTGAGTAATTCGAACTTCACGCGCGTGTGTTTGAGCATCGCGTCCCACGTGAAACCGGGCAGGGTGTAGTAATGCGCGGGATCGAGTCCGTAACTCGCGACGCAACTGTCTCGAAAGTTCTCAAACACATCGGCCAACAACAGGACGTCAGTTTTTAAGTAGAGATCACTGTACTTGCCGAGCGTTCGCACGGAGAACCGCTGCCATACGTTCTCGGCGTGCGCGTAATCGCTCTCGGACACGGTATCACCCGTCAGCGAGCTGTGGAACGATTCGCGCGGCGGCAAGTGCGTATCGTTCAGTCTCTCCACGCTGTCCACGTACTCGTAGGGGAACACCCCTTTACAAGTGAGCAGATCGAAGTCTTCGTCCGATAGAGCCGAAAATTCGGAACGCACAATTTTCAGTTTGTCCTTGTCGAGGTACGACGCCAATTTGTCCAGACCCGCACTCAGAAACTTGTACGAGTCTATAAACCGTAGTTTCACGCACTTTCGCGAGTCTTTGTCACTGGTGTCTTTGACGTGTTTGGTAAAGGAGATGTACTTCTCCTTGGTCAGGGGAAGTAGCTCCACCTGTTCCTGGAATCGCGTCGCTATTTCGTGTACGACGAAGTGCGCGTCGTACCCCGACAGGTTGTGGAACACAACCGGAACGTACGGAGAGTCCTTGTAGTTCACGTTGCATCCCTTGTGCGCCGGACCGCGGTATCGCCCGATGAGGTGACAGTGGTCGCGCGCCCGCTCGTCACCCGTGGCGAACGGCCTCTCGCAGATGTGGCAGTACGTCGCGCTGTCGAATCTCCGCCAGTTGTCACGCGTAAAGTCCATAGGCCGGTTGGTCGTTAGCGTGTTCTTCACGCGGTGCGCCAAGGCCTCTAGCTGGCTCGCGAACCAACTGACGCAGTTGTTGCCCCGCCGACATCTGTACTCGGATAACGCGCTGTCGTACGAGCAGTGCACGTAGTACGCGATACTGAACGCTTCGTGCCGTTGGTACGCGTACGACGCCGCCGATGACGCATCCTCCGTCTTATTCAGCACGCACTCTAGGTCGGCGTATACCACGAACGGCGCCCGCTCCTTCCTGGAGTGCTTGCTAAACTCCAGCCATTTGTCGTCTGTGTCCGGTAGGCGGATGGCGCACGTGTTGAGTTTTTGACAGTCCTCGCTGTGTCTTTGCAGTTTCTCGTTGGAGGAGAAGTAGTGGAGGCACCTGCAAACGACAAACACTTATTGGTACAACATTTTCAGCTTCATATTGTATTTCACTTATCGCACTTACCGGTCGCAGAAGTATTTCCTATTCTTCTTTTTATTAATCTGCGCGCTCACGAGACGGGAGAGATCTTTGATCCACGCGAAATGGCCGTCGCCGTCTTGCACGTACAATAAATTGACGTGTCTGCCCCTCTTGTAATCGGCGAGCCACAGAGGGAGGACGTTCCCGTCCTCGATGCCGTACACGTTAATCGAGATATCGTTCGACCGCTCGAATTTCGCAACTTTCGTCCTTGAGCGTTACCGGAAACTCGATATCCGCGAAGTTGAGCACTTTCGAATAATGCGGATCCGACGATTCACGTTCCGTGTTTCTTTTCGCGGGGTACAAAGCAGCGACCACCGCCCTCGCGAAGCACGCATTGTCCATGGATCGCACGTTGATCACTGCTTCCTTCCTTTTAAATTTTTCCGGCAATGTAACGTGACACCCCGCTCGCATGGGATTGAGTTTATTCACGTTGACCGTTAGGTTCAGAATACGCGAGAGCGCCCACCCGCTGTCGCGTTCCTGGTGCTCATCGAGCGACGCCAACGTGGGCTCGATAACGCGCGACGCGTACCACTCGCGCAGATCAGTGCACCGATAGAGTTCACAGTTTTTGCCGTTTATCCCCATGACTGTGCGTTTGTCACCCGCGACGAACTCGACGTTGAAGGCTGTGTTCACTTTGACGCTACCATGTGTGTCTATAGCGCCCCGCACACGCTCGAGCACTACACTACTGGCGTCTTCGAGGAATTGTCGCGGCTCGATATGTCTGGAGTTTATAACCGCACAGGTCAGAACGCGATTGGCGAAAGCGGAGTCGATCTCGCGCCAAGCGAAAGAGTTCTCGCGATCACCACCACCACCCACGTGCACGAACCGTTGTTCCAACACTGTTCGCGCACCCTCGAGTCGCGCGATCCTCGCCACCGCGGATTGTCTGTGACCGACGGTGAGACGCGGACGCTTGGCGCGACACTCGAGGCTCTCGATGCACTCTTTGCACCTCTCCAACCACGCGAAACACTCGCTCAATGTAGCTACGCGACCGCAATGTTCGAGCAGTTCGCGTTCCGCACGCTCGTAGTCTTCCATTGTTATAAAAGAGAGTTATTCGGAGCACTTGCACGTTACTCGTTCGCACGTTTTGCAAGCCCGCACTGAATACACAATGTCATATAGGCTCATCACCGTTTCATTGTAGTAGAAGGATGACAAACACTTTCGACATCCACAGAAGTCCTTAGCCCGTCCTACACCCGTCACGAAATAGTTTCTTTATAGCAGGATTCCTTTCAGGATTGTAATGAAGCATACTTTCACAGTTTATCATCACCACTCCAGCTCTTGTACCGCTATACGTGTACATCGTAACGCATTTGCCGTATTTCCGAAGTTTTTCCGTGATATATCCGATATACCCCACACAATTATTTTCTGATGCACTGGAATTTCCAGTTTCACGAATCTTAAACTCGTCTAATAACCGCATGTATGCTTCTCGTCGCGCGCGCAATGGCCATAAGTCAGTTGGGAATCTTTAAATGTCTGTATTTTTCACGACGTGCCCACCGTCTATCTCCCGATCGCGAATTATATACACCGGTGATGTCCACGCACTATCGTCTTTACTCTGCGGATCTTTGAGAACTGCATGCACATCTCTCAGTTGATAATGATATCTTCTGTCATATTCGTCGAGATCATACATCCAAACTATTACGTCGGTATATGACAGGTTTTTTATTCTATTTTTATCTTCATCTTCGTCGGAAGACTCACTGTCTTCGATATTAACATTTTCTATTACGCGATCACCGTATATCTCTCGAATTATATGCACCGGCGATGCCTGCACATCCTTCCTCTGCAAATTTTCGACGTCGACGAGATTGTTCACACATTTAAAATAATCGTCCCAATCTTCGTCAAGCAACGGATCCGTTGATTCGTTGCTTGCCATTATATTTTCTTACACTGTGCAGATAGGGCACACACTGCACGGGAACACCAAACACATGAGTTTCCGGCAATTGGAGCACGTTTCGGCGCTGAGGACCTCGATGAAATCAGTGTCGTGCTTCCTGATCAGCAGCATCGAACCGACTTCGGCATCGGCGATGTTGACCATGCACTCGGCACACAGGGCTAGCGCTCCGCCTGTAGAGTAGTAACACTGGATCTGGCAGTGTTTAATGCGAAAAACACCCAGTGCCCGGATTTGCGCGTCTGGGATAATTTTTCGCACACGATCGGTAGTGTTCTCAAGATCGCTGACGCATCCGGTATCTACGGATAACACGCTATCGTCGGAAGACTCGACGTCCATAACGTCTTCGACGTCAACGTCCATCACTTTGTCACACACTGTGTATATTCGGCTTGCACATTTAGACACTATCGGAGCGCGACACTTAATGAGGCGTACCGCGCTTCCGACTGGCTATTTATACCGTTTCTTTGTCAGCGTGAACTGCATCTCGCCACTCTTCTTAGAAATTTTATCGCGCGAGATAACGCGTAGTAATTTGATAACGTTCAGCAACCATCGGCGCTCTTCTTAGAAATTTTATCGCGCAAGATAACGCGTAGCAATTTGATCCTTGTGCGAACCTGTTGAACGCGTTGATACTGGGTATCGTCTCGCATTTTGAAAACGCCCGGCATGCGTCACGTGATCAGTGCCATGTGATCGCTGTGCGAACCTGTCGTCGCCCGATGGCGTCATCGCCTGCGGTCTTTTGAAAAAGAGCGGCGCGATAAGGCCGGCGGCCTTTTGTAACGAAATATTCCGAGGGGGCCGGCCCGGTGGCGGCGGCCCCGGCGCGATAAGACCCCAGGGCGAGGGGCCAGCGGTGCGGCGGCGGCGGTGGCCAGCGGCCC
>NW_017279883.1:385800-386961 GCF_001594065.2 Cyphomyrmex costatus
CGTACCTTCCCCGCGCACCTCACCCCCCCTCATTGCTCCCGAGTTTGTACCCGCCTATACTATCTACTAGTGCTTTCATTTTTCTTCTACGTGCCATACGAGCGGAGATATCGCGACGCAAAGTCCGGATCTGTGAATTTTCACATCGATTTTTAAGATACGTCGTATTGTCATTATTGTCATCGTCGACCAGAGAAAATGTCCATCTCGTTTTTTCGACAATATAGGGCCTTTGACTTTATGTGTTATTGTATTAAGTGTTGTGTTTTTAGTTAAAAGTACTTTATTTTTAAAGATATACAATCACTCTTACAATTATAAAACTGTATAAAACAGTAGGCGCCAACAACCATGCTACCGCCAAGACAAGATACATCTAGTCTTCCAATCTCCTACTCTCGCGACACACCATCTAGAGGAGAGTACTAGCACGAGGTTTAGGAACGCATTGTACATCTATGGACCAATCGTCATCTTATTACACGCTTTTTTTTTTTTTTTTTTTAATAATAATAATCTCAGACTTTAACGGATCCAATCACCGTAATACTTCGGTGGTATAACGACACGACCACTACGAGTTTTAATTTGATGTTCCGCTGCCGGTAAAACTATTCCTGACTGCATGGGTTCGCTACGTGAGAACGATTCATTAGCTGATTCATATTCACTAGACATTGAGTCGTCACTATCATTAATCGCCGAATCCGATAAATCAGGTTGAAACAACCTAATTTCCGCGCGGATCAGCTCGTCGTAATTTTCGCTAGTCGCGAAAAAGGTTCGCACGGGAAGAGAGAATGCAGAATCAAATTTAGACTAGACACAGTATTTTACAAAAGACAGAAAAAAACGTTTATTGTGTGTAGTGTGTGTATTTACAAATGAGTGTGTGTACGTGTTCGTAAGTGACAAGCAGGTGTGTATTCATGTGCCGGTGTAGATGTGTATGTTGTGTATATTGTCGAGACGGCAAGCAGACGAGACGGATACAAGACGTGTATAGAAAAACTACGAGGCGCGGACAAAGAAACTAAGATATTACGGACGGCACGAACAGAAAAACTATACGTGTGAATTACGGCGCGAGTACGGCGGAAAACGCGGGGGAATCTCCGAATCCCAAGACGGACGCGAGGCGCGGTCGGCGGTATAACAATA
>NW_017279883.1:387645-390560 GCF_001594065.2 Cyphomyrmex costatus
ATAATTTAATTGTTACCGAAATTTATGGTTCCATCTAATTAACGACTGAATAAATTTATTGTAATTCACTGATGAAGGCTCTGTGTAGCCGAAACGTTTGAATATTCATGTATGATGTCTTATGTAAGATTATATTAAAACTAAATTTTATAATTTTTTTATTTTTTAAGATCTAATTGACGTCTTATGTAAGTTTATATTAAGATTAAATTTTATAATTCTTTAATTTTTAAGATCTAAATGTTGCTCGTAAGGGTCGTTCACTTATTGTTGTTTTTTATAATTTAAAAATATATTGTATATATTATATATGAAGGAGAGTGAAAATGAAGAGTAGTAGGGCGTATCTGATACGATTGGAATCAATATTGTATCAGATATTTGTAGAATCTCTATTAATTTGTTCTCTCTATTTTTTACATAATATAAAAGAACAGATTCTTTGTACTCATTTATAATTTGAGATTTATTGAAAGGAAAGGCCTGAACCAATCTGTCTATGTATATATTTTACTAAAATATCTAGAAAATTATTTATCAATGTCCTTAAAAGGAAATGTGTACTAAAAAAAAAAACAAATAATACTTTATTTGACGTAATCTTGATATATATCTTTTACTAAAATATCTAGAAAATTATTTGTCAATGTCCTTAAAAGGAAATGTATACTAAAAAAAAAAACAAATAATAGTTTATTTGGCGTAATCTTGATTTTCTCATTACTGTGTTTATTTTGTGAGTTGCCGTTTACTATATTATCATTTATTTGTCTGGTAGTTATCTCAAAATTATTCTATGAAATAATGTATTATTTATCAGCATATACTTGTAAAGATATTGTAAAAAATAGATGATAAATAATAAATTATTTTATAGAATAATATTGAGATAATTATTCATTTTACTCTATGACTTTTTTTTGTTTCGTTTTACTTATATTGTAAACTGACAATTCGTTTTCGTTGGTGAGTTAGACAATATATTCTTTAATTTTTTTTTTAATTTTATTATTTTCACATCTTTTGATTTTTTTTTTTTTCTCTCATACTAAGTTACAGATACATTGTTTCAATATACGATTTTGTCATCCTATATTGTCAATGTTGCGTAACGAAGAAAGTAATCGAGGAGTCAGTAAGGGTTGCGTCTCAATGCTGAAATGAAGAATTTTTATTGTACGTCTGAAGAGGACTCAAACCAAGAGTCGAAACTTGTCACGAAATTTTATATCGAGCGATTTTGTATATTGTTATATATTGACGGATATTCTAATTTTTACGGCTAAGTATTTCATTGTATTATTTTTCTTTTAAAAATTCATATTATAGATTTAATGCTATAATCGCTTTGTTGTTTACTTACGAATTGACTCTCATTGTCCTTTACCTTGTTTTAATTATTATTTTCATATAAAGAGTCCTTCAACTTTAATTTTATTTGTTTTTTAACTCGCTGACTGAAATAATGCGAACTATTTATTATTTTTAAACATGTCTTTTTTTAATTTTATACTAAGATATTATGGATCCCATGCTGTAAAACATCTTAAATTGTGGATCAAATACCGTAAAAAGATTATCTCGAATTATTTGCATGTAAATTTCATTAAATTCTGTATTGACAACAACATTTCTCCTCGACACTTACATAATATTAACAGCTTGAATATTAAGTTTTATAATCAGATATCGTCTAGAAAGTTTTCACGAAACAAAGAATTGTTTATTAAGAGAAATTTACTCATTGAACTTCATGACTTATACAAAGAAACTCATCATTATAGAATATTCTTATTTCGCGTAGTGAGCATTCTTTCGAGCTGTCTTTCGACTACTATTTGTGATAAATTTTTAACTACTCAGGAGACTAAATATTATCAATTTTTTTTTAAGGAAAAAAACAGAAAAGGATAAAAAATCACCTGGTTGTCACATAAAAAACGGGAACAGTCATTCAGGAACATCGAGCCTATTCATTATCATACTAACGTTTCTCCTAATTCTTCTAACACTCCATCGATGATTGTATCAATATCCTCTAATACATTTTCCGCACACAATTCTTCATCCTTAACCTCTGTTAGAGAAAAATGGTTTATTAATCTATCCTCTGTTGACATTCCTCAAGATACACAATGTTTTCTGCAATTGGGTGAAAAATTTGCCTTACCTTGCAGAAATAAAAGTAGAATTATTTTCGATTGTATCAAGAGTATTGAGAGTACTACTTTGAAGATGCCTATCGACAGGAAGATTAATATCACTAATCACTCAATACCTATTTTAAATAACTTAATTTCTTCTTCCATTTTTACATCCTCGATTGATAAGCAATTAACAAAACTTGAATCTGAAACGGTGAATTTCTTTAGAACACATCCTAATATCATTTTTACACACGCTGACAAAGGTAATGTCACAGTGGCAATGGACAGAGAGTGCTATGTTTCCAAAATGAATGCAATGTTGGGTGATGTTGATACATATATAACGGTTAATAGAGATCCTACTAAGAAACTTACGTCAGCTCTAAGGACAATGCTCACTAGGTGGAAATCGAAGAGTTTTATTGACAACTCTGAATATAGATCATTGTATTGCAGCGATGGAGTCTTTCCGAGAGCTTATGGATTGCCAAAGATTCACAAGCCTGATTGTCCTCTCAGGATTATTGTCTCTTCGATAGGCACTCCGTTACACTCTTTGGCTACCTATTTATATAATATTTTATATTCAACGATTCCAAAGACAGACAGTTATATTAAGAACAGTTTTCAATTAATAGACAAAATAAATAATATTGCAGTAAAAGATAATTATAAACTTATATCGTTAGATGTTATATCACTTTTTACAAATATTCCAATAGACATAGCCATTGATTGTGTTAATGAAAAATGGAGCTTCATCTCTAG
>NW_017279883.1:390575-406506 GCF_001594065.2 Cyphomyrmex costatus
ATTATCGCTGATCTTGTGATGAGTAGATTGGAGTCTTTGTCTCTGTCGTCATGTAATATTGACACTCTCTTTTATTTCAGGTATGTAGACGATATTTGTACTATGGTTGATTCTGAAAAAATTGACACATTACTTCTGGTTTTCAATGCATTCCATCCACGTCTCCAATTTACATGTGAAACTGGAGGTGACAAATTGGAATTTCTGGACACCACAATAACAATAATTAATAACAGATTCAGGTTTGATTGGTACCGTAAGCCCACATTCTCAGGCAGATTTCTTAATTTTCTGTCTAACCATCCAATTTCTCAAAAAAGAGGCGTAATTTATTCGTTGGTTGATAGAGCTTTTTTACTTTCAGACGTTGTATTCCATGAAAAGAATTTAAGACTTATAATTAATATTTTACTTGACAATGACTATCCACTCTCATTTATTTTTGACACAATCAACCAACGAATAAAACTTTTGCAAAGAAATAGAGAAATTTCTCATGTTGAAAAGTCTAATGAATTGGAGGATAAAAAAACTGTTTCTTGGCTTACGGTACCTTTCATACCTTTTCATACTAAAAAATTCAAACGTTTTAACAATGACGAAATTAAAGTTTCTTTCCATAGTCCAAATAAGATGGGTAAATACATTAAGGTGCAGAAGAATAGTCTGTCACACACATCCAAGAGTAAGGTGGTGTATAGAATCCAATGTAATGATTGTGATGCGTCTTATGTAGGACAGACTGGAAGGCAGCTGAAGACCAGAATTAATGAACACCGTAGCCATATTAGACATAATACGTCTAACCGTTCGGTTATTACGGATCACAGATTGCAATATGATCATGACTTTCAATGGGAAGACGTTAAAATTTTAGATGAAGAACCTAATTACAGGAAGCGAATAATTTCTGAGATGCTTAACATTAAAAAGCAGAAAAATAGTCTTAACTTACATACGGACACTGAAGGTCTTCACGATTCTTACATTCCCATTGTAAATAAGGTTTGATCTTTTGTTATCGATAATCGACACACTGCTTAGTTTTGTTGCTACATCGCAGTATACGCAAGATAGTTAAACGTGTCAGTACACTTAATCCTCGCATTTGTGTCATACTACATTTTTATTGCAATAAGTTTTGAGAAAATGTTTTATATTATTTTTATATTCATTTTACTCTATGACTTTTTTTTGTTTCGTTTTACTTATATTGTAAACTGATAATTCGTTTTCGTTGGTGAGTTAGACAATATATTCTTTAATTTTTTTTTATTTTTATTATTTTCACATCTTTTGATTTTTTTTTTCTCTCATACTAAGTTACAGATACATTGTTTCGATATACGATTTTGTCATCCTACATTGTCAATGTTGCGTAACGAAGAAAGTAATCGAGGTGTCAGTAAGGGTTGCGTCTCAATGCTGAAATGAAGAATTTTTATTGTACGTCTGAAGAGGACTCAAACCAAGTCGAAACTTGTCACGAAATTTTATATCGAGCGATTTTGTATATTGTTATATATTGACGGATATTCTAATTTTTGCGGCTAAGTATTTCATTGTATTATTTTTCTTTTAAAAATTCATATTATAGATTTAATGTTATAATCGCTTTGTTGTTTACTTACGAATTGACTCTCATTGTTCTTTACCTTGTTTTAATTATTATTTTCATATAAAGAGTCCTTCAACTTTAATTTTATTAGAAAAAAGAACTCATGTAAGCGAACAGAAACGAGCGATCCTAGAGACAATTCAAGATCATGCGCTATTAAATTTTGAGTTAGGATTGCGCGAGGACATCAAAATGATAGTCCGATCTCAAAAATATGCTACTCTGCAAGAAGCAATTAACGCCGCGAGCGCGGAGGAAAAAGTTAAGGGACCTTCCTTAAAAACGCCATTTAATAATCAAAATAAAAGTGGACCGCATCAAAATAAAATCATACAGTGCCACAAATGCGGAAAAGCAGGGCACTACGGTCAAAATTGTCGGACGAGCCGTTATGCAAATAAATTTACCTTGCCTCGTGCTGAAAAGCCAGCAGGAATAAACACCGTCGAGAAATTTTGCACCTATTGTAAAAAGGACATAATCGAAACGAATGTTGGATACTTAACGGACGACCCGATAGAGATACGCGACAACTAGCCCGGTCACCAAAGACAAAATTTCAGTAAATAAATGAATTAAATGGAAGAAGAAATGTTTTGACGTGGTTAGGTTCCAAAGACGGAGTAGAATATGGAATCACAGTTTTAGACCAAAATTTGATATGGCGTGTGCCCGAAATTTTTAATTTTCTGTTTTATCGATTTGTAGCCGTATTTTGCATTTCTCGCTAAAAATGGTAAGGACCAAATTTATGCAGAATTAAATTCTCTATCTTTTTTATCTGAACAACTTTTTTGTAAAATAATTATTTATTGCTAATAATAAGCGTAAAGTGTAAAAAAATTAGGAGATTGCCCAGTTTTAAACTTTTAAACCATTTTTATTAAAAATAGGTGATATATTTAAATGGCAAAGTTGTAGAGGACTAAATTCCCTACAACTTTCATAAAAGCCAGTTTTTCGTACGACGAACGGATCACGAGCGGGAAGACGCTGAACACATAGGCATGGCGAAAGCGACTCAACTTATTTCCACACCACCCAAGAGGTAGAGTTTTCGGCACGTTTTTTTTTACGTGGTTTCCCCAATAGGCCTAGTCCACAGTCAAACTTTTTTATTCAATGGTCATTTACGAAATTTACTGCAATTTCAGTCTTTTTGGCGCACATTTAAATTCGGTATTAACTGAAGATTGCGTTTCTGTTCGGTCTTCAACCTCGTTTTCTTCGGTACACATTTCATCTGATTGGGTAGAGAAGTCGTTGACAATTTCATCATCGTCCTCCTCGTCGAGTTGATTGTTCGGGGCATTTGTGCACGAATTTACGCTACATATTTCGCAAATTATTGTGCATTTCAGGCCAGCTTTTCGACAGCCGCAAGCTGTGCCGCAGCCCGTTTTACATTTACATGAAATTGTTCGCAACAGTGACTCTGGTGCAGATGATGCATCATTGTCCACAGGTTGAAGGCACAGTGGTGTTTTTTTCCACCCCCATTCTGTCGGTTCAAGCTCTACTCCCAGCCACTTTTGTACTTGATAAAATACCCGCAATGAATGCTGATTTGCAGAGGATTCCGACGGTGGTAATTTCGACATATTGTTTTTGTTTTTAGCGGCAGATTTTATGAAACATTCGTATCTAAGATGATTCAGTGAATTTTCTGTTTTTTTACCACCGTAAAGGCCCATAAAAATTTGTTTTCCGGAGTTCTTTATTGTTTGTTGATTGGACCTTTTGTCTTTGAAATTATTTGCGCAGGCCTGCAAATCTTCCCGATCTTTTAAAAGCTTCAAGAGCTTTTCTTTTCCAATGCTGAAAAGGGAGGACGTAGTGTCGCAACCAGTAAAGGCATGTAATAATAAAATATGATCTGCGACCTGCGGTCCGGACTTGAAACTTTCAGTTGAGTAGAATACTTCTTTTTTTTTTGTTTCCCTTTTGCTGGTTTTTGAAGAAAAATGTTGTTGTTCGTTCTTCCCAATTCTGTTAACAAAACTAAAAGATCGATATCCTCACCAACAATGATAACAGTTCGATATTTTCGTGAATTTAGAATGGCCGTTTCAACAATAGTGTTATCAGCGTCTTCAAACGCTTGTTCTGCTGTTATGTTGTTTCGCCGGAGGAAATCGACCAAAAGTTCAATATAACGACCCTTGTTTTGTCGTTTAAGAGAAACTTTTCTTGTGAAAGTGATAGAGAAGTGTTCTCGTCAAATTGTACAGTCGGTGCAAGATGCTTTGTTGATCGTTGCAAACGTTCTGCAGATTTTGTTCCTGCAAACTCGACGTCAGGATAACCATCGAATACAATATGAACCCGACTTTTGAATTGGTTGTTTATATATTTTTTAATTTTCTTAAAAATTTGATGAACAACATAACATCCTCTCCACACAACTTTATGCAGAAGGAACCCTCCATCTATGACATACAGATGATCAGAAAGCGAAATTTGGGGAGGTTTCACTGTTGAAAATGAATCGTACAAACATGACTTTGTCGCTTTTCGCATACCTTCTTCGGTGAATAACAAGAGTGGAAATGGTGTCAGCTCGTACGATAGATGTTCTTCTAATGAATCGTTGTTCACTAAGCTGATGCACATTCGCTGGAAGAGTAGCAAGGGGTCAATCGTGACGCGTTTTTTTGCGATAAGTAAACTGCTATTTACATCGGAAAGAGAAGAAATTGTGTCTTTACGTTTCAGAGGAAGTGAGTCAAATGTCCTGCCTATAACATTAGACAGCATTTTCAACCCTACTTGAAAAGTTTCGTGGCAATTAATGTCAGTGGTGCCGACGATTCCAGAACTCAAAGAAATTAATTCCTCGTTATCGCAAAAAGGATCGTTTTGTGCGAACCAGGAATAAACCTTCTCCACATCAAAATTATCACGCACTATGTGACTTGTTCTTGCATCAACATGCTCATCAGAGTTGACGAAAGTAACACCACAAAACTCTTCTATTTGGTAGCAAACGTTGTGCATGGCTATCATTCCAGTTGTAAAAGCCATTGTGGTACTTTCGGTGAAACCGCGCCCAATTAGTCCACCTTTTACTTTCATCAGTCTCATTAAAGTTTGTTCGATTAAAAGATCAGTCCAAACCGCTGAAAAAAATTTATTGCTTCGCCTGACTGTGAAAAAAGATTGTCTAACAAACTTTTCAAATTCTTCTGGAGTCATTATTTCCGGTAAACGTTCCATGTCCTGTAGATATAAATGCACACTTTTTGCGTAATTGAAATGACCCGTAGCGTGAAAAATCGGAAGCATACGTCTTACAGTATCCAAGTGAAGAAACCAATCTCCGCTACGTTCAGCTTGACTGTAAGTTATAAGAAGTGTCGTTAAATTGAAATATTGAATCCAAAGTCGAGCAGTTGGACCTTTACTTTCTAGATTCTTCATAGTTGAGCGGAACTTTTCCATGGCACTCTGTAACAACAAATTGTCTTCGCTGGAGACAACAACCGCACAATCAATATCTTTTAAAATGTATTCAATTTCATTGCGCTCGCTATCTTCAAATTCCGTTGAATCAAAAATGATTCGTGCCAGTGCAGCTCTGACCAACGAATGAGCTCGTATTGCTCTCGAGTATACAGTACTGTCCATTATTTTTTGCACACAATTTCCAGCATATATCAGTGAGAAAATGTCTTCCAATCCGCTGCCTGCCATTATTCTTCCTATTGCGCCCACGAAATTTTTTCCTAAGTGGAAACCACCAAGTCTTACTCCAACGTTTTTTAAAATGTGCATTTCCGGAGTCGAATCAGCAGCAGCTGTGATGTCACGAGCTATTCAATACAGTTGCTGATCGAAAGTCGTGAAGCAGTAAGCTTGATTGTGCGATGCACTTTTTTCCGCGGAAATAAGAAGTGAGGTGAAAACGGTATCGTAATTTGTCGGAGGTGCGTTCAGAAACGGAAGATATCGTACTGTTGTCCTTGATGATTGACGGTGTGCATTTGCTCTTTCCATGAAACTGCTCCATCCTGGAATTGGCAAGTCACACATCCACTTTCCGTAAAGCCACAGAAAGTCTGGACTTGTCACACGAATCTCTGGCGAAACAAATCGCAATGACTCTAGATCGCAAGCTTTTATTGTCGCAAGTCCTTCGTTTTTCGCCTTCGTATAATTCTTCAATTCCAAACCAGCCAATTTTGATGACACTACTGTTGATTTCCTTTCGCTTGTACGTGACAAACGCGTGTCGGGATCGATCGAATGAGAGGGAGTAATGCATTGTATACCTCCCATAGCATGGAAGGTTCCATGTCCATCTAAAGTTCTGATATTAAAATCCGCGTTGTCGAACACGAATTGCATAAAACCTGTTTCGGACACTTTTGGCTCTTCGTGGGAAATCGATGAAGTTTCAAAAACAGAAATTTCTTGATATGATTCAGAAAAACCAAGGTTGTACAAGATATCAATCAAAGTTCGGGAACCAAACTTCTTAAAAATGAATGCACCGATTCCTAAGAGCACCGGTGACGTAAAAGACTGAGGACGAACTGCCGAAATAATCGCATGTGCGATGCTTACACACTTTCGCTCATATTGCTCTAACGAACCTTTCTTAAATTTTAAAATCACCTCTCTCAAAAATACTCGAAGGGTTTCAGGGACTTGACATTCAGCATCCTGTAAAAAATTGTCCGGAGGAGGATATGAATTAATCTCGTATTTTTCTGCGCGAATATCTTCGACAATAATACCAGCCGCCTCGTGTACAACTCTCAATCTTTCTTTCTTCGGATCACATTCTTGGGATTCGTACCACGCTCTAGCAATTAATTTGTGTCCAGTAATATTCTTGAAGCAAACAATAGGAGCAATTTTTGGGGTTTCAAGAGAACTACACCGTTCCCATATTTTGACAGTAGCCGTTCTTTAATCGTTCTAATACGGGGCTTGTAATCAGTTTTAATTTGCTTCATTAGGTGTGAAATTGTAAATTGACATTCGTCAGAATTATTTTTAATATATTCAAAAATATCGTTCATTGCTTCATCAACTTCATTCGAAAACGGTCGTCCTTTTACATTTTCAGATGGTTTTTTATAAAAAATATTACAGCAGTTAACGTGATAACGCGCCTTAACTTTGACCAAATCGGGAACATCATTTAAACGTACAAGTATTTCACGCGCAACATCATCGTTTCTATTACTCAAATTTTTAAAAACCGTTTCACGTATAATATTCGATGATATTACAGACACCTTTATCCTAGATTTTGGAGTTACTTTTACTTGCTTTGCAATGAAAGCACAGCTACTTTTGCGCAAATGAAACATAATTTCTCGAAATCAAAAGTTTGGCTTACGGGTTCTTCTGATGAAGTCGAGGGTGAAGGCTCCGAACTACGCGTATTTCGCCGACGAGCAGCCAAAATCAGTTTTTCTTTTGTGTAATTACGCCAGCAAGCTGAATGTATAGTCACGGAACGTAATTCTTTCAGTTTTTGTTCGTGTTCTTTCTCATCTCTTTCAACACTCGATAACAACAACTTTTTCATGCCCTTTTCCTTCACACTTGAAACTTCACCACTATCCAATGATTCTCCACATATAAAACAATCTGCCATGGTCGAAATTTTGTTCTCAAGCTGTTGCGACGAATGCTAGAGAACGATTGAATTTGAAAGAAATTCACTGAATGGGGGTGGAAAAACTAAATCAACTCGACGAGGAGGACGATGATGAAATTGTCAACGACTTCTCTACCCAATCAGATGAAATGTGTACCGAAGAAAACGAGGTTGAAGACCGAACAGAAACGCAATCTTCAGTTAATACCGAATTTAAATGTGCGCCAAAAAGACTGAAATTGTAGTAAATTTCGTAAATGACCATTGAATAAAAAAGTTTGACTGTGGACTAGGCCCATTGGGGAAACCACGTAAAAAAAAACGTGCCGAAAACTCTACCTCTTGGGTGGTGTGGAAATGAGTTGAGTCGCTTCCGCCATGCCTATGTGTTCAGCGTCTTCCCGCTCGTGATCCGTTCGTACGAAAAACTGGCTTTTATGAAAGTTGTAAGGAATTTAGTCCTCTACAACTTTGCCATTTAAATATATCACCTATTTTTAATAAAAATGGTCCAAAAGTTTAAAAAACTGGGACAATCTCCTAATTTTTTTACATTTTACGCTTATTATTAGCAATAAATAATTATTTTACAAAAAAGTTGTTCAGATAAAAAAGATAGAGAATTTAATTCTGCACAAATTTGGTTCTTACCATTTTTAGCGAGAAATGCAAAATACGGCTACAAATCGATAAAACAGAAAATTAAAAATTTCGGGCACACGCCATATCAAATTTTGGTCTAAAACTGTGATTCCATATTCTACTCCGTCTTTGGAACCTAACCACGTCAAAACATTTCTTCTTCCATTTAATTCATTTATAATTCCTAGATTTACTGGGCTAAACGCGCGAGACGCGAAACGGATAATAAAACAAAGCGAGTGAATACCGCAGTAAAAGCGAGAGAACCGAGAAGGAGCAAGCGAAATAGCGATAGCGAGGAAGCTTCATATGCTAGTAGCGAAGAAGAAGAGAGAACGAAGACGCGGAAAAGGCGAGCGGCAATTGAGCATCAGATTACGCAAGTAACTGGAAATCGTGCGAATATCGGTCTCACAAGTAAACCTACCGAAGTGTAAATCTCCGATTTTGATGAAATTTGGATATGTTGTAACAGATGAAAAACTAAAAGATACGTATTTTTTTTAGCGGCGGAAAAACATATTTAGGGGCTGTTTCACCCCCTAAATATGTTTTTCCGCCGCTAAAAAAAAATACGTATCTCTTAGTTTTTCATGGTTTACAACATATCCAAATTTCATCAAAATCGGAGATTTACACTTCGGTAGGTTTACTTGTCAGATTAGTAACGTTGCCGATGAAAGAAATGAAAAAGGGACGTATAAATCTCTTATTAGATACCGGAGCCACCCTAACACTAATCAAAGTAGGGAATTTGAAAGACGAAACTCTTATAACTGAAAAGCCAATGACTCTCACTGGAGTGACGGGCCATCAAATTAAAATTATAGGTAAAATAAAGGCGACTGTAATAATAGGAAATAAAGAAATACGCCACACCATGCACGTCGTGAAGGATGATTTCCCTATCGACTACGCAGGAATACTCGGTATGGATTTCCTGCAGAAACATAAAATTAAGAGCGATCAAAAAAGCTATCTTCAAGTCGATGGAGTAACACTGAAACTCCATTCATACAAAAAACTAACGCTAACTCCTCGTAGCGAGACCATAATCCAAGCGGTAACAGATAAAAATCGCATTGGAATAGTAAAATCAGAAGAAATGCGAACAGGAGTATTTATTGGCAACTGCCTGGTAGCACCTGAAGAATATGCTTGCCCAATAAGTATGCTAAATACAACGGGAGAGACAGTAGAAATAATAACACCGCTCGTGACAATAGATGAATTGCGGGCAAATGACCGCGAGAACATACTCACACTATGTACGGCATGTAACAAGAGCGACTCACCAATACTAACACGCCGCGAGCGTATACGAGCGCAGATAGGAACCGAGCATTTAAATCACGAGGAAAAAAAGACCATTGAGCGATTATGCGAAGACTTCTGCGATATCTTTCATTTAGATGGAGATATGCTGACACATACGTCCACTGTGGAGCATGAAATAAATATCCGCACAAATAGCGCACCTGTAAATGTGCGACCTTATAGATTACTAGAAAAACATAAGGAAGAAGTAAAGCGACAAATAGAAAAAATGCTAAAAGAAGATATTATCCGACCTAGCGCGAGTCAATGGAACGCGCCACTACTGGTCGTTCCAAAGAAAGGCGATACAACAGAAAAGCCGAAATTGAGAATCGTGATAGATTTTCGAAAACTTAAGCTAACGATAGGCGACTCTTTCCCTCTGCCGAATATAAATGATATTTTAGATCAATTAGGAAACGCGAAATATTTTTCTACATTAGATCTTGCCTCGGAATATCATCAAATTCCTATGAGCAAGGAACACAAAAATAAAACAGCGTTTTCCACTTCGCATGGGCACTACGAGTTTAATAGAATGCCCTTCGGGTTAAGGAATGCACCCGCAACTTTTCAAAGATTAATGAACGCAATATTAGCCGGAATCCAAGGCTTAAGATGCCTCGTATATTTGGACGACATCATCGTCTACGGATCAAATTTGGAAGAATATAATAAACGCCTGATTGAAGTAATGCAGCGTTTAAGAAAACATAATCTAAAATTACAGCCCGACAAGTGCAATTTCTTTAGAAAGGAAGTAATTTATCTGGGTCATATAATTACTGAAAATGGAATACGACCAGATCCAAGCAAATTAAGTGCCGTAAACAATTTTCCTATACCAAGGAAAATCAAGGATGTGCAATCATTTATCAGATTGGCCGGATATTACCGGAAGTTCATTGAAGATTTTTCTAAAATTGCAAAACCTCTTACGAGTTTAACCAAAAAGGGAGTAAAATTTGAATGGGGTATGGAACAGCAAAACGCGTCCGAATTATTAAAGGCAAAACTCACGTCAGCACCCGTACTAAGTTACCCGGATTTCTCTCGTGAATTCTTAGTAACGACCGACGCATCCGATCATGCAATTGGAGCCGTATTATCACAAGGTCCCGTAGGCAAAGACCGACCGATTGCTTATGCTAGTAGAATTTTGAATAAAGCCTAACAAAACTATAGCACGACGGAAAAGGAACTATTAGCTATAGTATGGGCCGTAAAACATTTTCGACCCTATTTATATAGTACAACGTTTACCATTGTGAAAGACCACAGACCTTTAATCTGGCTATTTAATGTCATGGATCCAGGTTCTAGATTAATTAGATGGCGACTAAAATTAGCGGAGTACGATTATAAAATCGTACACAAAAAAGGCAAATGCAATACAAATGCCGATGCATTAAGCAGAAATCCAGTTATGAAAGACCCACATGTCAATCTCATTCATCCGGAGGAAGAAGGACGGCAAGAAGAAGAAGAAGAAGCGGAAGAAACAATTAAAGAATATACGGCTGAGGAGAGACGCCGCATACTATGACACTGAACCATATCCGATTACTACATAACTGGAGAGGCATTACTCGAGACGTCGAAGAATACATAAGCAAATGTGAATATTGCCAAAAGAACAAATTAAGTAAAAAGACGGAGGACGAAAACACAATTAGAGACGCGTTATATTCAAACGAACGTACCAGAGTTCAATTTAACTTTAAATAAAGAACAAGAAACTACATTCGGTCTTCCAAAACGTACTCCTTTAAGACATATAATTAAGGATACGGAAGAATTAACGAAATTAAGTTTAGAAACAAGCGAAATACAGGAATATTTAAAAGGCGACAATATTTTATCCAATTATAGATATATAGTATATCCAATCGGATCAGGCGTACTGATAATAGCTCTAGTAAGCGGAATAATAGTAGGTATTTTATGGCTAGTAAAAAATAAGAATAAAAGAAAGAACATAAAAAGACAGGAGGAAGAAACACAGCGCCGCGTTAACGACGCTATGTTGTATTAAATAAAAGAAACGATTATAAAATAAATTGTAATCCGGGAATATAGATATGTACAATAACGGAAATTCGTAGCCTCATTTTTTTTTCCCAAAGGGGGAGGAATGTCACGAGTGCTAAATTGCACAAGTGACAATTGCGCCATAACTGAGAAATAATGAAGACGAGAAATAAGAATAATATAAATTAATAATATAAATGAATCGCGAACGCAACTCGATTGCGCGATCACGCCCTCGACCGATTACCGGAACGCGCGGCGAAATAAGTTTATTATAATATTAAAACCGCAAGCGCGACGCGATTACGCGATCACGCCCTCGACCGATTATCGGAACGCTGACGAGAAGTGCCGAATTAGAAATTGAGGTCGCAGACCTCAATAATTCAAATAAATATGAGAAGACCGAAGCAGAGTGGAGTCAGTAATTTTAACAGGTTGTAGCGCGTCACTCTGCTCGAATACGATCTTAAAGTTATATCGCGACACGCGTAGTGTAAGTGATTTATGTGAAATAATATCTTTGTGTATTAAAGTGAATTGAATAAAGTTTATTGTTAATATATAAAAGTTACAAAAAATAAAAGTGATTAATAATTATTGGCTGCTCCCGAATCCTTGGTGGATCCCGAATCCTGTGTCGCAAGTAGCGGCACAACATTATGTTATTTCTGTGTTCTTTAATTCTAGTTTGTAACTGTCTTTTTGTCCTGACCCACATAAGTAGAATCACAATCTCTGCATTTTATTTTATAGACTACATGGCTTTTGCAATTCTTATTGGTAATATCTTTCTGAACTTTAATGAACTTATCCAATTTGTTTAAGATACTATGGCCTATCAAGGTATCAGAAACCATGGTGAAAATATATAAGGTGAAGCAATCTGATGGATGCGCAGTAGCATAAAAGTAGTGGGGAACGGTGAACCAATCAAATATGCCCGGTGATACAAAATTCAGGGTCGGCACATGATATGTTGCATGGGAAGATTCAGAGTTGCAGAAGTGATGAATATCGAATTCATTGCATTTCATGGCAATGATTTCAGTGTCGAAATAAAATTTTTGATAAGTTAACCGAAATAGTGTGTAAAAAAATAAAGTATACATTTCTCTCTCCGAGAGAGGTTGTTGCAAGTTTAGTAGTACTAACAAGAACGTACATACATCAGATTAAAACAAAAAAATAAGATGATAACAATGACTAATAGTCAAAAAAATAAGAAGAAAAATTCAAACATATTTGTAACATTATTCTTTGATATCTGTTACTTGTTTACTTTAGATTTGTATTTTATTCATTTATTTCAGTTACATTTGTTTATTTTCTTTATATTATATAATTTCTTAATTGCTATTTACTATTTTAAAATTGCAATTTTTAACGTTATATTAATAAATATGAATAATTTTTAATATAAATACGATGTTTTTATTTTCAAGTAACTTATAACATTTAAAATTAACGCGTTACCTCATCGGGCAAATTTGATTGGTTAAAATTTTAAGCAGCCGCCATTATGCGCATTGTTTCACCTTATATATTTCCACAATGTCAGAAACATCAATAACATCCACCACCTTTTCAGAAATGCCTTTAATAAAGGGAACAACTAAATGATTTTTTTCCATTATTTATTTCTGATCTATTATTTCTGTTTTTATTGAGAGAGAATTCACCATTATCAAAATTAATCTTGCATCTTTCTATCAACCATTTTATCCTTCTATTAATAATATTAAAAATGTATTCCAACGGATAACTATTATCAATCAACATTTCTATACATAAACAAATGTTTTTATAGAAAAAGGAAGGATAGGACAAAAGAATTGCTCTATCTACCAATCCATAAACTATTCCTCTCTTTATGCATTTTGGATGGTTCGAATAAAAAGAAAGATAACGGCCTGAAAATGTTTTTTTGTGAAACCAATCTATAATTAATTTATTATCCACCACATTCAAGAATAAGTCCAAAAAATTGATACTTCTATTACTTTCATACTCGATAGTAAACTTCAAACGGTCATGATAGCTATTGAAGACCTCAAAAATCTTATCGACTTCCTCTCTTTTAGCCATAATCAAAATATCGTCACATCCCTGCTTAAAATGCCCGAAAGGAAATGATAAAAAAAAATTCTATCAAAATTAATCGTGTTTTTGGTTCGTGTTTATCTTAAGTGACTTAATATATTACTGATAGCAATTTAATATAGATTTGATGATATATTCCACATTCCTTGCAAATGAAAATCATTATGAGTTATACTAAACATTATACAGGGTATTTCCAGATTAAATGGCAAAACTTCGGGAGCGTGTAGAGGAGTAAAAAACCTAAGAAAAAAAGTCCTATAGACATATGCTCGTTTTTGCTCCGTTTCAGAGAAAATCGAAAAAAAATGTTTACATTTCTTGCCATATCTAACACCGACATATTTGATTACTTTTTCCACTTTCTGTTATGAATTTGTCAGTCGCTCTTTGAAAGCCTTTAACAGTAGATGAATTTTGTCTTTTGCATGCCGCGTACGTATTCTAACAGTGAATATGCTGATATGGTTTTTGTGTACGGTTTCTGCAACGGTAATGCTTTAAAGGCGGTGCGAGAATATGCGCGCCGATTTCCAAACAGAAGAGTGCCAAACCGAGGAGTGTTTATGTTGACATTTAATAGATTGCGAGAGACTGGATCATTTTCAATTCGACAAGAAAACAACCGATTTCAAGCAGCGTTACGAAGAGATTTGCAGGCAGGAAATCGTATTTTACAACATTTTGACAATCATTCTGAGACCAGCGTTCGGAATGCGTCGGCTGTATTGGGAGTGTCACCACAAACAATTTGGCGAACTGTAAAAGGAGATAATCGCTATCCTTACCACATTCAAAAAGTGCAAAATTTATTACCTCAAGATCATTGGAACAGATTGAACTTTTTTAACTGGTACCTTGAGACATGCCACAATGATATTTTATTTCCATCTAAAATAATGTGGTCAGATGAGGCAACATTTACCAGAAGTGGAATAATTAAAGAAATTATCATATATGGGCTCATCAAAATCCCAGGTCTGTTAGAGAATACAAATTTCAGCATGAGTTTTCTGTTAATGTCTGGCTTGGAATTTGGAACGACGTTTTAGTGGGACCGTATTTTTTACCTGCAAGATTAAATGGGGACCGTTTTCTAAATTTCTTGGAGAATGAATTTTCTGACTATTTAGAAAACATCCCATTACAACAACGTACTGAAATGTGGTTTCAATTAGATAGATGTCCTGCTCATTACAGCAGAGTCGCTAGAACCTGGTTAGATAGAAAATTCCCACAACGATGGATTGGACGTGGAGGAGCAGTACATTGGGCAACTCGTTCACCCGACTTAACGCCATTAAATTTCTACGCATGGGGTACTCTGAAGCAAGAAGTTTATTCTTCGCCTATTCAATCAGAGCAACATTTGAGAAATCGTATCGTAGCTGCAGCGAACAGAATATCACAAGAACAGTGCCTGGCTGCTACAAGAGTCGTGTTTGACAGATGCAATGCTTGTATTGCTGCAAGAGGTGCACATTTCGAACAAAATCTTCATTAAAAAGTTTGTAAATAAAATAATAAATTAAAATTTTTTTTTCTTTTTCCGTGATTTCCTGCGAAACAAAGCAAAAACGAGCAAATGTCTATAGGACTTTTTTTCTTAGTTTTTTACTCCTCTACACGCTCGAAGTTTTGCCATTTAATTTGGAAACACCCAGTATATCAAATGTTATAAAAATGTCACGAATAAAAACGTATCGTTTCCTATGTTAAGGTATAGTACTATCGTTTTTTATGCCAAATGTCTTTTGAAGAAAATCCTATCAAAATTAATCGTGTTTTTGGTTCGTACTTTACTTAAATGATTTAATATATAATATAATGAAATAAGGGCAATGAGCCAATTTTCATTAAAATCTTTAAATCAATCTAATATATTGCGAAGAATATCACGTAATTATGGCGTTTCGTCCCAACTTCCACTACTGGACTCATCAGTAAGGCATTGTAGTGGAAGCCTACCTTAGACGCCTGTTTTAGTTATTAAATCGAGATTCTATATATACAGACCATAAAAAAACCTTTTTTTAAAAAAAGAAAGAAACATACGCCAACTGCATATAAAAGATACTGAACTTCTTGATCAAAAACAGATATGAGATAAATATAATTGACCAAGTGTATTCTTCATTACGCCAGTCACATAAGACAGACCGAAAGTGACTATAATTGTCAACTGGATTATAGTGAAGAAAAAACTTGGCGTGCCCGGGTCGCATTAATTGTAAACAGTATTCAGTGAAAACATTATTTCAACATAGTATTTGCATTATAAATTAAAATATAAAAATAACAGACATATGTATACAGATATATACGTATAATATATACGTATAATATACACGTATAATATAGTGATATAATTAGTATCATCATTCACTATATAGTGATATAATTTGTGGGACATGAAAATATATTCACAACTAAGTATTATAATAATATGTTCAGTAAGCAATTATTAACATCTTTTCTTTGTTTTCGCATATATTGTGTATACTGCAGAATATTGCGATAGAACCAAAGGTTCTAGAATATTGCGTTTTAATGCGACCCGGGCACGCCAAGTTTTTTCTTCACTATAATCCAGTTGACAATTATAG
>NW_017279883.1:408246-408737 GCF_001594065.2 Cyphomyrmex costatus
TGTTATTATTATTACATATGTACATACATGTGTTATACACATATGTATGTTATTACACATGTGACTGTTTTTTGAATGTAGACATTGTGAACAGCAGCCTAATGGACAAAACGCTTTACATGTATGTGTCACACGTACGATTGAAAAATACATGTATGTGTCACACATACGTCTGAACATAACTGAAACGTACTCTTTTCGGGACTAGGTCTCTAAATCTCGGTATCAGCTGCACCAATTTTATTCGGACTGGTAGCAATCGAAAGATACCGATGACGTTATATAATAAAAGTGTTTTTAGATTTTTGATTGTGCTTTTAAATTCTGAGTAATTTTAATCTAAAGTTTCAAGATGTGAAAACTCGAGATAAAGCTAGTGGTAGCGTCGTGAATTTGACATCGACATGAACATATACACGCATCAAGTATCATGTCATCATGTCAAACGGTTATATTTTTATTTTATGCACTTGGCGTCGCGACGCTACCGC
>NW_017279883.1:408762-417528 GCF_001594065.2 Cyphomyrmex costatus
CCCCCCCCAACTTGCGCGCCGAACAATCGTCGGTCTTGAAACGCAACTCTATCTGAAAATTCCCCCCCAAATTGCGCGCCGAACTATCTTCGGTCTTGAAACGCAACTCTAATAATCTGAAATAACGTCCCCTTAATTTACTTGAAATTTAAACGCATTGATTTCGCCCGCGTAAATTAAATATTTATGATAAGGCTCAATAAGTATTAAACAACTAATATAATGAAATAAGTATATCTATATATATAGAATCTCGATTTAATAACTAAAACAGGCGTCTAAGGTAGGCTTCCACTACAATGCCTTACTGATGAGTCCAGTAGTGGAAGTTGGGACGAAACGCCATAATTACGTGATATTCTTCGCAATATATTAAATTGATTTAAAGATTTTAATGAAAATTGGCTCATTGCCCTTATTTCATTATATTAGTTGTTTAATACTTATTGAGCCTTATCATAAATATTTGATTTAATATATATTACCGATAGAAATTTAATATACATTTGTTGATATATTCCACACACTTTACAAATGAAAATCAATGAGACTATTACAAAACATTATATATTGAATGTTATAAAAATGTCATGAATAAAAACGTATCGTTTTTTATGTTAAGGTGTAGTACTCTGTCGTTTTCTATACGAAGTATCTTTTGAAGAAAATTCTATCAAAACTAATCATGTTTTTATAAGTTCGTGTTTTTTATAAAATTTAATATATGCTGATAGAGCAGTTTAATGTAAATTTATCGATATATTCCACATTTCTTGCAAATGAAAATCAATAAGACCTTTGTGAAACATTATATATCGAATGTTATGAAAATGACACGAATAAGAATACATCGTTTCTTGTATCAATACAACGTATCATCGTTTTTTATATGAAATCCCTGCTTAAAAAGTTCTATAAGAAACGAAAGAATATCTTTTTAATCGTGGTAGTTCTGTTATTGCATTATCATATTCTATCCGTCTGTCCAATGTAATCCTATCGTTCTCTATCCGAAATTACTTATTCTCCAATATACTTAAATTTCGGATCCCTGAATAGTATAGGAATGTATCACTTCGAATCGTGTATCTATGCTATCGTAATCTATATCTGCCAGTCCAATATATTCCTATCGTTCTCTATCCGAAATTACTTATTCTCCAATATAGTTAAATTTCGGATCCCTGAATAGTATAGGAATGTATCACTTCGAATCGTGTATCTATGCTATCGTAATCTATATCTGCCAGTCCAATATATTCCTATCGTTCTCTATCCGAAATTACTTATTCTCCAATATAGTTAAATTTCGGATCCCTGAATAGTATAGGAATGTATCACTTCGAATCGTGTACCTATGCTATCATAATCTATATCTGCCAGTCCAATATATTTCTATCGTTCTCTATCCGAAATTACTTATTCTCCAATATAGTTAAATTTCGGATCCCTGAATAGTATACGAATGTATCACTTTGAAATGTATGCCTATATTATCATATTCTATACGTACGTCTAATGTATTCCTATCGTTTTTTATCCACAAAATTTCTGATTTCTTCAATAAGGAACGAAAAATGATGAGCAGTTTTGTCATTACACTATCGTATTTTATCCGTCCGTCCAATGTAATCCTATCGTTCTCTATTCGAAATTACTAATTTTCCAATATAGTTAAATTCCTGATCCGTAAACAATATGCAAATGTATCACTTTGAATAATCTAAAACCTATCGTACTCTATCTGTCAATCCAATGTATTCCTATTATTTTCTATCTGAAGTTACATTACTTCCAAATATAATTAAATTTCTGACCGTAAATTGTATACGAATATTCTATCCATTCAATGTATTTCTATCATTCTCTATCTAAAATTTCATCTTTAGTACGAAGAAAAGTAGACAGTTCTATTATTACTATCGTACTCTATCCGTCCGTCCAAAGTATTCCTACCGTTCCTTATCCAACATATTCCTTATTTCTTCAATAAACAAGTACCCAGTTGTATCATATTCTTACATTATCATTATTCTACAATCATATTCTGGAGCATCCCATTTGATCACGCTGCAATTGAACACAGTTACTCACAGTGACTGGTGTCTAGAATTTTTCTGTTATACGAACTGTGTGTGTCTATAGTGATCAATCGCAATATGCAAACAGGCGCCATTCTTTGTATTCTGTCTATTCGTCTAATATGTTCCTATCATTTTCTATACAAAATTACTTGATTTTGCAATATTATATTGCAGACTATGAATAGTGTGTATACATACATATATACAAGTGTCCCATTCACCTGACGAATATCATGGACAGATAGATCGGACTAAACTGAGACGGAAAGTCTTGTACCATTTTACAATTTTTGCAATAATTAACAAGATATTAATGTCTAAACGTTACCGAATACATATGTGTCTGTCCGGTCTAATATTTCCGAGTATACGCCTCTTGGTAGCTCGGCGTGCGGGCCGTGAGGAGCGGCAATGGCTTGGCAACGGCAAGCGCGCCGCCCGAGTCATGATGTTTAGAGGATTACGACGGTGTGCACGGCGCGAAGCGTTTGTCAGGCAGACTCCATTCCCCGCGCGCGTACTCGGTAATCTTTATATATTAATATCTCGTTAACTATTGCGAAAATTGTAAAATGTTACAGGACTTTTCGTTTGAGGTTAATTCGCTATAACTCTAGAAAGATGTTTCTGTTTCTGAAACCTATTTGTATATTTCTAAATTTTAATTATACATACGTGTGCAATAAATTAACATCGGAAAAGTATATCGTAAATTATCAATTCAATAGCAAAATATTATGATATATATTTAGTTGTCAAAATAAATTCATAACTATCAAAACGTAACAGGACTACGAGCCATGACTCGTAGTCCTGTTACGTTTTGATATTTTTGAATTTGTTGAGCCTTTTTAATATATAATTTTAAATTCATAACTATGTTACATGTTAAGAAAAATATTACATGTTAAGCGGGCTTAATACGAAGGGGAACTTAATACGAAATGAACAGATTGCTGGAATATCGTCGGATTTAATTACTATAAAAAGTATAACAGATTCAATTAAATACAACACAGTAATTGATGTTTCGTCTAACTGAAGATATCGATAATTTAAACGAAATTATACGATGATACACATTATGAAAAATAAGATAGAGATACAGATTGTAATGAAATCGACAATGACAGTTTTGTTTCCGACGATGACATAAATTTGTGCGAAATTTCGAACACAAATTATGATACAAATGATAATACTATTATGTTCGAAGCAGCTGGTTTGCCGATTTCTCAAGTTTTTATAATGGTTTTTATAATCTTGCTGCATTTTTTGTACCATTGAAGTACAGTGTGAACTTAAAATATAAAAACGAAATAATATTCCATAATGAATAATGATACGTCAAACACAAATAAGAAAAGAAACTACAAAACTTTTTTAGAGCCAAGGTTTACAGCAGCAAAAATAAATCGCCGAATCTATCAACGATGGATGAAATACGTACAAAATGGTTAATATATTCATCATAAAATATTTTTAGACAATATACAAACTTGTAGTTTGCTATAGCTACTCAATAGAAATTATAAAAATCGATTTCTGTATTACAAGAAAAAAGTTCATATAATAATTAAAGGAGAGATTAATGATGATGTAAGACATTAAATGTAGATGGGACTTTAGATCTTAAAAATTATATTTTTTGATTCTTATAACTTCTTTGTATCTTTCTTCGTAATTGTAATTTACATATATACATCTTAATTATTTCTTGTTTCTATATTTTCATCCTTCTTCATTGTCTCTATTCAATATATTCTAAATTATCTAATATTTTGTCTATGGTTTCTTGCAAATTTTCTATTAACTTAAGTTTCTATTATTACTTCAATCAAACCATTCCATGTGTTATATTTAATAATAATATGATATATGTATATTCAAGAAATGCAAGATTGAATCACTTAATACGAAATGAACAGACAGCTGGAACATCGGAGGATTTAATTAAAAGGTCACAGATTGAATTAAATACAACAGCAAGTGATGTTTCGTCTAACGAAAATGAAGATATCGATAATTTAAACGAAATTGTATACGATGATACACATTATGAAAAATCAGATAGAGATACAGATAGTAATGATGAAATCGACAATGACAGTTTCGTTTTCGATGATAACATGTGCGAAATTCCGGACACAAATTATGATACAAATGATAATACTATTATGTCCAAAGTAGCTGGTTTGTCGATTTCTCAAGTTTTTATAATGGTTCAAGCTTTATGTTTACGTTATCATCATTCTGATGAATCTAGACATGCTCTACTAGATTTGATAAAAACTTTGGCTGGACCTAAATTTAGTCATATTAACACTACTAAGTATACAATGTCAAAAAAGTACAATCCACCGGCGGATAAAATATTATATGTATTTTACTGTCCACAATGTAACAATTTACTGTCAAATCCAATTTCTAAAGATCATATTAATCATAATAAAAACGCTACGTGTAGTCAGTGTAAGAAAAAGTACCAAATTATAACAAATTCTTCAAATTATTTTTTATCTATTGATATAGAGTATCAAATTTGCACCTTGTTACAAGATAAAAATATGCAAGAAATTGTGATGAATAATTTGACACACGTAAACAACAGATTATAAGAAACAAGAAATATTTCAGATGTATATGATAGTCGTTTGTACAAGGATATCGTACAGAATCAAGAATATAAGGTTTTGACATTTAACTTTAATACAGATGGTTTTCCTGTATTCAAAAGTAGTAAAAATAGTGTTTGGCCAGTGCTGCTAATATTAAATGAGATACCGCCCGAATACAGATTTCAAACTTTGATTTTAGCAGGTTTATGGATGTCTAAATGTGAACCTAAAGCAGACTTTATGAATCTGTATTTACAGATTTTTATTAAACAGATTGAAAAATTAATGAACAATGGTATCACTATATTGAACAGCAAAAATGAAAAATTTACGTTTGTTTTACGGCCATTATGTGCATCAGTAGACTCAGTCGCTCGTCCTATAATGCAAAACCGATATCAGTTTAATGGCTATTTTGGATGTAGTTGATGTTATGCAAATGGTGAGTATACTCATGGTTCTGTGCGATATCCTTTCACAGAAAACGATTTACAAAGGAATCATTTAAAATATTTAAAAGACATACAAGAAGTTAAACAGATGCAAAGATTAATTAATGGTGTTAAAGGTCCTTCAATTTTGACAGAAATGAAATATTTTGATTGTGTATGGGGATTTTCCGTAGAATATATGCACGGTGTATTGTTGGGATGCGTGCGTCAAATGTGGACTGAGTGGAACTCTCCTAATTGTCCATTTTATTTATCGCGAAAACAAAGAGATAGTATCGATAAAAGATTATTGACTATAAAGCCTCCAAAAGAAATACACCGTTTACCGCGGTCGTTTAAAGAGGGTAAACTCAAAGCGAGTGAATGGCGGTCATGGACTTTACTTTATAGTGTCCCATGTCTCACGGGCATTTTGAACGAAAAGGCACTAACTTCATTTATACTTTTAGTGCGAAATATTAATGTCCTTCTTTCTCAAAACATTTCGGAAGAAGATTTAAAGCAATGTCAAATTGATTTAACGCGATTTGTTGGAGAAACTGAAATTTAATATGGCAAAAGCGTCATGACTTTCAATATTCACTCATTGTTACATGTAGTTCAAAGTGTTCGTATGACTGGTCCACTATGGGCTACGTCAGCATTTCCGTATGAAAATGGTATTTTCCATTTAAAACAAATTATCCATGGTCGTAATGGACTACTTTTTCAAATTGCTACGAAAACTTTACAAAGAAGTAGATTTCAGAACATGGTAATCAGTAATAAGTCAGACACATGTGAACTTTATTGTAAACGCTTATTTAGTCCTCGAAAATTAGTACTGCAATATAACGTTACTGAATGCGGTGCAGTTCTAATAGGAGAAAGAATAGGTCACGATAAATTTAAAAAATTTATTAAAAAAACTATTAGTTTCGAAAATGATCAGGATACCGTTAAAATATTCGATAGATGTGTATATAAAAATGTTATCTCTCACAGGATTTTGTATGAACGACCAAAAAAAAGTAACGATACTGGCCTGGTTTACATCGTGAAAGAATTGGTACGCGTATTAAATGTGTTTCATGCGTTTACATCGCCATTTGTATCATTGATACGCGTATCAGTTTAGTACGATACTCCTGCTTGATACGCTCGTACCAAAATAATCCGACAGCGTTTACATCGTGCGTACTAAATGTTCATAGTACGAATTTGATACGAATATAGTACCTGATACGCGTATCAAGTGCACCAAGCCATTGTCATTCAATTGCAATCATCAGCTATAGTTCAAATATCGAGTTTTGTTTATTTCAAAGATAAGTGTTTTCTAATAATTACAGAATATGAAGTAGAGCCAATTCTTAACCTTATTCATATTATGCGTGTACAGAATAATAGGGACAGACCGCCAATCTTAAAGATTGTGCCATTGGATGCAATTAAATGTAAAGTAGCGTACATAGATGTGAAAGATAACTTATACGTGTGTATACTTCCAAATGTTTTTGAAGTTCAATAATACAGGCATAAAAAACTGAATGTTTGATCCGAAGATTAAACCATGATGTTCTTATTATGTATTATATCACTCTGAATCCGAATCTGTTGTCTAATCTGCTTCATCACGTCATAATTTTTTTATCGATAGGGAATAGATTGATTTTCTAGTACTTTTATTATGAAAACCACTTTAAAGATGGAAAGAAAAGTCAACGAGGATATGCAAGCTATATATATAGCTTAAAAATATTAGAAGATTAAGCTATAGCTTTCATCTGTAAAAAAATTGTGACGTAAGCAATTTGGTCATCTGAATTCGTTCTCAGAGCGTCGAGATATGTAATCCTTAAATTATCGTGTGACTGTAATTATACATTAGTTTAATTGTTATGTTGATAAAAATTTCACAGAGTGCGTTCCTCTTCTCTATCATCATCAGAAGATCCTTTCTCATTTTTATTGCCTATTATACTATTTGAATTATAATTATTTTCACTTCCGGCCACTGGATCACAACTGTAGTTTTTTTCTACCTCATCCACTTGTTCGTCATTTTTGTTTTCTGATATATTAGCATCGACAACCTCACAATATTTGGTAACGTTATGATCGTCATCATCAATGACATCTATTGATAATTCAAAGCATTAAGTAGAATATTAACATTATTAATTTACTTTATATAATTTTGTATATGTTACCTCTCTTCTGTTTCATCTGGATATGTATGCATTGCTTTTTTACCACTAGTCGTTCTGTTTAATTCATATATTTTATGACTTATGTGAGTGCCAACTTGTTGCACTTCCAAGTCAATGGTTACATCGTCATATCCCTTTTCAGTGGCTAACCAATATCGAAGAATGTCTAACATATAAATATTATTTTCAAATTTAATAATAAATGGTAATCGATCATGAAATTTAATGTAAGTACGTGCAGAAAAATTCCAAATTCGGTCAAAGCGAGTCTTGGTGCTTTAATAATATTTTTACGTGAATCTTACATTTTTTAGTTCAAGTAAACTATGCGTTGATTATTTTTCAGTCCTAAAACACATACAATTCTAGACCGAAGCCGAAGTAAGTAATATTATAAATTAACAATATCAAATCTTATTTGTCCGTGAGAGTTTTTAAACTAAATACTGATGAGAACATGCCGTAACGGTCAATCTGGATCTTAGATGCTTTTAATATATCGTATGAATTTATATACATATATAGGAGAGCATGTCCTAAATCGGACCGTGTTCCAAATAGGATCTTTTTAATTTAAATAAATACGGTTAAGCAGATTTGCGTGCTATTTATAATGTGAAGTCCTTATAAAACACCAAACATGTGACAGCAGTTTGGCAGTACTCTGTCATAACGTTCATAGAATAGACGCAAATATGTATTTTCGGCTATCATGAGAAAATGTTTTTAAAAAAGAAAATCCTTGTAAATCATTATTCAAAAAAATTTGAACAATAACTGGTTTAAGATAATTAAAGAGTGTAGAATTAAAAAATATCAATAGTTTTTTCATTACTTTTGCGGTTTATTGTAAAATTTGTTCCAGTTGTTCGAAAGAACCCGTGTTCAAATCGAACCTCTCTTTACAAAAAACACTACAGAGATGAGTAAGTCAACTAATTTATTGAAAAAAGAAGGTTCGCCACAACTTGGTTGTAATATAACTGATCGAATAAAATATCGTGTGTCATCAGACTCAGATTGATGGAATTTTTTATTAATGATTTCAGTTCGAATAACAGAAACTATAAGTAAATTCCTTGTCTGAATAAAATTTTTTCTTTGAGTCTTAAATTGCTCGTTTTTACTCAATACTAACAAAAATTAATTAAAATATTTTAAAATTCTATTTAAAAACCCATAAAATTAGGAGAGGTCCAATTTGGAACTCACAGTTCCAAATCGAATCGGAAAATGCACCGAAAAATGGACTTTGGTGGCTCGGGATAAGAGACTTTTGTAGTATCTTCCAGTTTTTGAACATGGTCGGACACTACTGCGTCTTCTGATTAGCTTCAGCATTATTAAATTGTGTTTATTAATTTAATTATCATATTATACACGCTCTCTCTCTCTCTCTCTCTCTCTCTCTCTCTCTCTC
>NW_017279883.1:417672-418972 GCF_001594065.2 Cyphomyrmex costatus
CCTCCTCCCCTCTCCCGCCCCTCTCCCCCTCCCCTCTCCCTCTCTCACTCTAATTTCAATTTAGAACTGTGTTTTAAGATCGATAGATAATAATCGGTTTGTAGTGTGCTTAAACTAGAAATTATCATTCACATAAAAATATTATTAAAGCACGCTTTGAACAAATTTAGCGTTTTTCCACTTATTTGTGATATTTTTTTATATATTTGTATAATTATATATTATAAGCTTTCAAAACAACATATGAAAAATTAGACTCCCAACGAATAAATCGTAACATTCAAAACCATATAACTGATACTAGATCGTATATATACAAATATATTAATATAAAGAATAGATGCAGTAAATAATTCTTGATGTGGATAATATCAAGGACTAAATCCAAATCAAGTGTCTATAAACATGTTGTCCGTATGTATTTATTATATTAATATATTTTTATACACACACCGGTTATCCGACTTAATTTGAATTCTATGGCCTATGAGCGTTTAAATATGTTACTTAATTAAATGCAAAACGCCTAGTCAAAATGTAAATTAAATATTATGATAGCTTTTTGTATATAATAATTACGTATTTCTACAGATAATTGAACACAATACCTCTTATAGCCAACATTTTAGCTGGATCTAATTTTGGTCGAGGTTCCTTTTTTGTTTTGTTTTTTATTCTATTGGATTGTGTCCCTGTTACTGAGCTAGATCTTAGCACATGTGTTCCAAAAATAGCAATTGCCATGTTTTTTACAAACACCGCACATGATTTGCTAATTGCAGCAATGCTATCATATTGACAATTTGTTATCCATACATTGTGACCAAGATACATCTAAACAAATACAATAAACATAAAAAGAAATTAATGAATTGCTAGATAAAGATTGAAAATAGATATTGACGAAAAGGCATATTAAATACCAAATTTTTTTCTGCACTTCTGTACCCTATAGGTAATTCACCGAGATTTGATTGTCCCCTTTCAGCATTTTTTTTGCATAAATCTGCTACGACAGCTGCAATGTACATATATAAGTACAACATAAATATGAATATAAATTTTTAACATAAATATAAATTTTTATTATTACTAAAATAATCTAATATAAATTTACCTTTTAATTCGTCAAAATTACTTATCAAGCGACGCGGTAGCGTCGCGACGCCAAGTGCATAAAATAAAAATATAACCGTTTGACATGATGACATGATACTTGATGCGTGTATATGTTCATGTCGATGTCAAATTCACGACGCTACCACTAGCTTTATCTCGAGTTTTCACATCTTGAAACTTT
>NW_017279883.1:419639-420766 GCF_001594065.2 Cyphomyrmex costatus
GAGAGAGAGAGAGAGAGAGAGAGAGAGAGAGAGAGAGAGAGAGATTATTTTTTTTATATCGCCCTTGACACTTCATATTGTTTATTTTTATATAACGAATCCTTATTTCTTCTTCTATTAATTTTTTATTATTTTTCATATTCGGAATTATTTAATAACCATCTTATTATTGTATATTTTGAGGTCTAGCAGCGCCAAGTTTTTTGTACTTTTACTTTTTGAAATAAAGTATATATGTTATATATGTGACAAGAAAACATATTCCTTTCACAATTGGCGCAATCTATAATAAAAAGATTTTATTTTATTTTGTGAGGCTTACACGCTTGGCGCCTTTTTTTCCTTTTTTTTAAAAAGGTAATTTTGTTGATAAGATAGTACACCACATGGGCTTTACTTTTTAATTTAGTAGAATTTAACTTGGCGCCGACTGTTGATATCAAATCTTGTATACAAATGATAAATGTCATTAAAATTAAGTAAGTAATAAGGTAGAATAACTTGGCGCCGACTATTGATATCAAATCTTTTATACAAATGATACATGTCATTATAATTAAGTAAATAAGGATAACATCACGTAGGTTTTTAAAGATGGTTCTACTAAATAGCAAATGTGATTGGTCAGTTTCACAGTCGATTAAGTAATTGACGTTGGTGAAACTGGCCCAAATGGTTTTCTGACCAGCAGCACCCACTATTAGCGCTTTTTTCTACCTTTTTTTTAAAAAGGTAAGTTTATATATACATACAAATGATACGTGCCATTAGAATTAAATAAGTTTAAGAATGGTACATCTTAGATCTTTAGAGATAGAATTTTTAAAGACTAGTTAATTAAACGATATATTTTATGGGAAAAATCCATATTATATGACAAGATAGTGAAATAAAATAAATAAGATGGGTAGTGGGGAAGGGAAGAGGGAGAGGAAGAGGAGGGAGGATGTGCAATGTATCGAAGTTAGTATAAATTTAGTATAAATTGTATATTTACATAGATATTTTAATATCAGTTACTTTCGTGATAATATATTATGTTAAAGTACAGATGTATCAAAAATATATATAAAAAATGATTTAAAGAATTATTTAAAAATATATTATACATATATGAAGGAGAGTGA
>NW_017279883.1:424019-426841 GCF_001594065.2 Cyphomyrmex costatus
TAAAAACTCGATTTAAAAAAAAGTGCTCACTCTTCGATTTTAATATTTATTGCAAAATGGTCCTGAAATGTTCCAAAACCAATTCCAGAAGGAAAATCAGAGGTGCAGGAAAGTCAGGGTTGAATTCAATCGAGGACCACCGTGATTTTTTAATTATTTTGAGAAAAAACTGATTCTTAATTTATAAATAGTCTTAAAAATAAAAAATTATCTGGAATTTTTTAGATGAATTGTCAGATAAATTTATCTATATTATCTAGATTAATTTAAATGTAATCATCTTTATCTTATCTAAGATAAATTTCCAAATTTTCATCTTATCTTTATCTAGCTAATTTTAAAATCATCTATGCACAACACTGTTGATTATTGATTATATGTAATACATTTTATTGGTATAATGTTATTACGAAATTGATTATCAGAACAATCCTTCTTCATGATATTAATTATTAATTAAAATCATAATTTGTAAACGTATACTTATGAAGATATACGTGATTGAAAACTTGTTAACTTACACTCCAAAATCTTGAATCAAATATAGTGTTCTATGTGAGAGATCAAACTATAATAGTTTTTTGTATCATTATTGAAACATAAAGAAATGAAAATGAATATGTATATAAAAAATACAATTATACATATTACCATGAAAAATGACTCATATATTATTGAAGGTGCTATTTCAAAGTAAACATACATAAAGTGTATATTCTTTTGCAGCATATATACGTAATAATTATGATTTAACATTACTATTATATGTTTATAATCTTATAACATCTAGTGTCCATGTGTTGTTAGATCATTATTATGTATATATGCAACAAAAGGATATACATTGTAAGAATGTTCACTTTGAACTGGCACCTTCAATAATATATCAGTTTGTTTTCTAACGTCATAATTATCGGTTGCATCATATTACCTTCAGAATTTAATATACTTTTAAAATTCAATTATGGTACCTGTAAAATATAATGTACTTTTATTTAGGGCAACATTTTTGTCGACGAGCTTTGCATTAGTCACATCCAAGATTATAGCACTGGCATCAAGAACTTTCAACGTACTCAGATCTCTCTAATATCTTTACATTATTATCGTTTTAAGTATTTCTTCCTCCCAATTGAATACCATTTTGATCAATTATATTTAAATTGTGTACCTGCAAAATATATAAATAATTTCAATCATTTTTTTCCAAAAATTACGTTTATTGGCGTATTTAATTATATGTAATAGATTTTTTTGGTATAATGTTATTACAAAATTGATTATCAGAACAATCCTTCTTCACGATAATAATTATTAATTAGAATAATAATTTGTAAATGTATACTTATGAAGATATACGTAGTGTTTCGGACGATACCGAGACTAGTCTCGAGTATCGTGCCGAGACCGAGACAAGACCGAGACGAGACTTAAAGTCCGAATTCGAGACCGATACGAGACTTTTTATACCGAGAGTCTCGATGATACCGAGAATCTCGTCGAGACTCTGGAATTTTGTAATATGTCAGATACAATTTCTAACGCATAAGATATGTCTCAGGCCCTTTTTCAATATCTGATTAACTTGTGCTTAATCTGATGTTTCATCACAGATAAAGCCCATTGGATAAAACATCAAGTTACGCCTAATCACAAGTTAACCAGGTGATAAAATACCGTGCCTTAAACTATACGAGGATCGATTGGACACTATATTCACATGTAGTAACGAAAGGGGAAAGAAGTTAGAAGTATAATAATACTTCCATATTGTTATCGGAGTATTGTATGATGTAATATTGTATGAATTAAAAAAAATTTTTAGAAAATTCTTTAAAATTAGATCCACAATAAAAAAACTCATGTCTACCACGAAGTGCGTTGAGTTCGATAGGTATTGTTGACTCTTTTCCGTGTATGTGATTGGCCGATTTTGAGATAAATGAATATGAGACGTGTCAAAAAGGCGCGCGCGTAGCGCGCGCCGTTCAATTCAATGGGACAAAGTGACAGTTTTATAGAATATATGGGGGTTAGTGCAATTGAGAGAGCGAGAGATTGCGAGAAGGATAACGAGAGAGATAGCGAGCGAGAGAGCGTAAGTACGAGTAAGAAATCGAGGAAGCGGGCGAGAGTGCAGACGAGAGAGTGAGAGAGCGAGCAAGAGAGGGTTAGTGCAATTGAGAGAGCGAGAGATTGCGAGAAGGATAACGAGAGAGATAACGAGATGTTGAGAGAGCGAGCGAGAGAGCGTAAGTACGAGTAAGAAATCGAGGAAGCGGGCGAGAGTGCAGACGAGAGAGTGAGAGAGCGAGCAAGAGAGGGTTAGTGCAATTGAGAGAGCGTGCGAGAGAGCGTAAGTGCGAGTAAGAGAGCGAGGGAGCGAACGAGAGAGTGAGAGTGCGAGCAAGAGAGCATGTGTGTTAATGAGAGAGCGAGAAAGAGAGTGAAAAAGCAAGAGAGATAACGAGAGCTTGAGAGAGCGTGCGAGAGAACGTAAGTGCGAGTAAGAGAGCGAGGGAGCGAACGAGAGAGTGAGAGTGTGAGCAAGAGAGCGTGTGTGCTAATTAGTGTTTCACTTTTCCGAGACGAGACGAGATTTGGATTGATCTCGATCTCGTCTCGGAAAAGTCTCAATAATTATGGTCTCGATCTCGATCTCAATTGATATCATCTCGGTCTCGTCTCGGTCTCGTCTCGGTTTCGTCTCGGTCTCGTTTCGCGATCTCAAATGCTGCATGGCGTGAATATCGTATTAAGAAGGGAGTGGGGATGTTTGAATTCGCCAGACTGTCCAGTTTTCATTTGTTTATCGTCATTTG
>NW_017279884.1:0-1522 GCF_001594065.2 Cyphomyrmex costatus
ACTTAATTCTGGCATAGGTGCCATTTTGATTTTTTGTGGGGGGGGTGCTAGCTTAACAGACATCCATATTGTTAAACAAATTCCTTTAGAATATATGCATTTAATATGCCTCGGTGTTATGCGTAAATTATTATATTTATGGTTAAGTAAATCAAAACGACCGTATTATTTAAGTGCGCAAAGTACACAACGTTTATCCGTTTTGTTAGAAAATATTGCATCGTTTGTTCCTAGTGAATTTTCACGCAAATCTCGATCGTTACAATTCATTAAACATTTTAAAGCAACCGAATACAGATTATTGCTTCTATATACCGGTCCTGTTATTTTTAAAAATATTGTAGATGACGATATATATAACCATTTCTTGGCTTTACATGTATCTGTACGAATTCTATGTAGTAACGATTGTAGTCAATACATCAAATATGCAGGTCAACTGTTAGAAAAATTTGTAGATGTAACATCACATTTGTATCATAAATATTTCGTATTGCATAATATGCATGGATTGATACATGTTATACAAGATGTAAAAACATTTGGACTATTAGACAATTACAGTGCCTTTAAATATGAAAATTTTTTACAGTACCTAAAACGAATAGTCAAAAAGTATGCGCAACCTTTACAGCAATTGTATAATCGATATCATGAAACAAAATATACCGATGTAAAAGAAACTGATTCTCGTACTTCTGAACTTACAATTGTCAGCGAATCGCAAAATGGTTGTTGTATTTTACCCAATAAAAAAAGAGGACCTTTGTACACAGAAGCTGTTTCAATTAATTATCGATTTCGAGTACATACAATCAATGATAATTGCTGTTTATTGACAAATGGAAAAATTGTAATTATTACAAAGTTTTCTTATGACTTTGAAAATGCAGAACCAATTTTTTGCGGGAAAAAATTCCAACAAAAAGAAAATTTATTTACAATTCCATGTAAATCTTCTTTACTTCAAATTTATATCGTTTCTCAGCTTTCGGAAGAAAAAATATGGTCCTTAAACAAAATTAAAAATAAAATGTTCGTATTACCATATAAAGATAAATTTGTTGTATTACCGTTATTGCATAACGAATATAATACAGAGAAATTTATTTTTTAAGTTTGTCAATATATACATATATATGTATTTATAGAATTCGTATATTTGTATTCAAATAAAACATTTCCAATGTATACATTTAATGGCATATTTTCTTAATTATTGTACAATAAAAATTCTGATTAAACAATTTACAAAATAAAAATGTTTAACGCAGATAAATATAAATAAAAATAAACGAATCTCAGTTATATACTGACTCTTATATGCCCTTTATTTCTTCTATATTGTATATGTAGATAAATATTTCATTAAATATGTAAAAAAAATGTCTCACCTAATAATATTTTGTACATTTTAATACTATCCTACAAATATTTCAATAATATCCCATAAATATTTAAAAAAATTCTATAAATATTTTAATAACATTCCCTAATATTATACGAAGCAATATTTGAAAAT
>NW_017279885.1:0-529 GCF_001594065.2 Cyphomyrmex costatus
TTAGAAGCACTCGGTGCTCGAAATAAACATCGACAGCTGCGTAACTGGATAATTCGAATAATATTCGGATTCAATGTATGTAATTTATTTGATGAAGTATATCGTCTTTATCATTATTATATCTTAAACAAGATTGAAAATTACGCTGTTAGACATGTTTGTAAAATGTTAATAGTTTATTATATAAAGTATACGACAATCTTAAATGCACTAATTTGTGGAACTGTTCTTGGGTTAGTATAAATGCGAACATTCATTTACTATTAATATAAGCTATTCTTTATAAGTGAAGCTACAGCATATCATATATCAGCATCGTATGAAATGACATCTGTTCTGCTCGCATCTGCGACAGTTCTACTGTTCTATATCGGTTTTATTAATAGTTCTAACAAATTACATCCAGAAAAAACGTTTTGAAAAATGAGATGCCAATTTCCCGCCTTAGCATCCAGCATATTACCGGATTTCGAACGTATAAGGTGTAAAGTACAAAAATCCAAAGAGTTCTGTCGTTAAAATTCAATAC
>NW_017279887.1:0-663 GCF_001594065.2 Cyphomyrmex costatus
CACAATAAACAACTTTCCCCCACTGTTACACAATGTACTATAATCGCTACTTCCGATTTTTGCTGAAAAATGGTATCGCCAGCCTAACCTTATTGACGTTATTTCGCGACTCTGATTAGAGGGTCTCTACTTTAACATAATATAAATATTTGATATCTTTAATAGTGCCATAACATTTGCGCAGTGACGTTTATGTCTCACGAAAGGTTCGACCTTTTCTTTGAGTTTTTGTACACACTTGGCAAACTACAACGTTGATATATATGAAATACTATATTTATAAACACATGGCACATTCGATACATATGCACGGTGCTGCCCTGATAGGGTGCTCCCCTGACACGGTGCGCGCGCGAGTGCAAAACTACACTAATTAATAATTTAATTAATAATTAAAAGCGGCTAAGTACTTTTGTTTTATTCTAATTTGTTGTATACACATATTTAATTTCATATTATATATTTTTATGTTATAACCGCTATGCCCAAATAACAATATGTTATCCAAAAGGTTTCTAAAAGATATCTTATTTCTGAATCTGATAACTTAGAGAAACTTCTCAAAGATCACATAAAGATAACTGAATGTTATCTAATGCATCGTTTTTTGAGAACAGAAAGATGTCACAAAAATGATATTTAAAAGATTTCTTAAATTGGACA
>NW_017279888.1:0-1954 GCF_001594065.2 Cyphomyrmex costatus
CGCGCCTGATTTCTTTGTTACGCCCATTCCAGAGCGGTACATCGCCATACGAGGTCACCGCGATGTGTGTGCTGGGGTTCTAGGCGCACGGCAATCGCGCGGGATCGACCTCGATGCACCATACGTCCGGCGACTTCGGCAACGCCTGGTCCGACCATGCAGATGTGCACCGAAACGAGGCGTGCGGTGCTTCGCCCGCGACGTGGCCTTGCCACGCGTGCCTGCGCCATCAGGCGTCGGTTAAGACTCTGGTAGACCTCCGGCGCTAGCCAGGTGGCCATTTGGCGGGGTGGTCGATCTCCAGACAGCACTTCAACGACGGCCTGCATGAATCGGGCGCATCGGTCGCGCAGCGGTCCGGAATCGTCACGTTCGATCGGCGCAGGTAACACCGGCGCCATTTGCGGGAATGGCAGCGGGATTTGTGCATCTAGTACCAGCGCATCCGATTGCTCCCAGCCGGACGCGTAAGGGATGGCTGCTAACGCGGTTGCTGTTCGCATGGGGTGTCCTTTTCGATGGCGGTTGGCAGCACTAGTCGCTGTCCGGGATAGATGGAATCTGGGTCTGAACCGATGACCGCCTGGTTGGCCAGGTGCCATTCGGTCACGGAACGCGCGATGTCGGCGGTGGTCGTATCGGCGGGCAGTCTTTCGGCGGCGAGTCGCCAGATTGAATCACCAGCTCGCACGGTCACGCTGACTTCACCGGTCGTGACTTCTCTCGATTTGGCTGGGTGTGTCGGCGCGACTTCGGCAGGAACTGATGCCGCCACCTCGGGACGGTCCGGCAGGCGTAGGCCATCCACCTCGTCGGCGGCTGCGGGAGCTGTTGCGGCGGCCCCGATCGCCGCAACAGCTATCGAACTGAACAGCGAACCGCGCAGGGCCCGGGGAACTCCCGGCAGGCGGCAGTGTGCGAACTCAGCGCCAACAATGAGCAGAAGCCAAAGCGACACTCCAGCGCACGTCAGGACCGAGAGTCCCTCAAGTGCGCGAGGAAAGTCCGACCCGCTGAGGGCCGTGCTGGCCTCTCCTATCCGAGGCACGCTGAGCACTGCGGCGCCTGAGGCGAGCGTAGTGACGGCAACTCCGGCAGGCTTAAGTATCACTTTGCATTCCTATCATTACTTTTAATAACGTTTAATGACATATAGAGCATGATGGAGTCGTGTGACGCTGTCAAGATGGCGGGCACAGAAATATCGAATGACGAAGCGCTAGCGTTCTGACATGCGCTGGAACAGGTTGTTTGCCGACTTAGAGGGATCTGCGGCCGAGCTTGCCCGGACCGATGTCGAACTGCTCGCTGCGGACCTCACCGACGAGTTATGGGGCGAAACGTCATGGCGTGACCTGGTCGGTGGGCGGGTCACGCTCGACTTGCGTGGTGGCAGCCGCGTGGCTGGAACGATGCGATCGGCGAACGCTACGCTGATGCGCCTGGACTCTCAGACCTACGACGTACTTGTCGCGACAGCTGCTGTCATCGAGGTAATCGAAGCCCAACGGCGAGCAGACCCGTCATCGCGAGTCGAAGCGGCGCTCGGTTGGGCTTCAGCGCTACGCCGGTTGCGAGACGCCGACGAGTGCGTGCGTTTCGCGCTCGACAACGCCACCACCGCAGACGGCTTTATCAACGCCGTCGGTCGTGACTTCGTACGGATTGAGACTCAGTCAGGTCGCCGCCGAATTATCGTGTTCGACGCGATCACGCACGTTGTTCCCGTTGTCTGATGCGCTGTCAGACTGGTGCGTTGATCAGAGAGCTCGTACTGACGCGAAATATACTTCTCGAGCTCGTCATGCTCGATGCGCCACTGCCCCTTGCCGCCGACTTGGATGCCGCGTAAATCGCCACTGACCAGCAGCGTGCGTACTTGGCGCACTGAAACCGACAGCACCTCGCCGACGTCTTGCATCGTGTAGAACCGCGGTGAAGTGGACATGGCCCC
>NW_017279889.1:0-482 GCF_001594065.2 Cyphomyrmex costatus
GTCCGATTAAAATCGTTAGAGATACAATTAATTAATCTTGAGATTTTCAGTCTTAAAAAAAAAGTTAGCAAAAATTATTTATTTTATATCCAAATTTTAAATTCGCATATACACACGCTAAGTTATTTGTCATTAAAAAGAATTTTACAATAACTTTAAAATATTACACCATTTATATCAAGAATGATAACTGAATATTTAATCTATACATACGTATATATGGTATACGACAAAGGTACATGTTAATACAAATACAATAATATTATTAGTGTAACATTTTATTACGTCAATTATGTTAATAACTGTTATCTAATCAGATATCAATTTGCACTACAAAAGCACTAAAAATAGTGGAATAAAAATTAAATGTTCGTACATATTTCATAATTTCAGAGCAATATTATAGCCCCGTATTGTTATCTTATACCAGGTGTATACAAATGAAACCGGAATTTACTAATTGACGGCCATAGCTGTCAATG
>NW_017279890.1:0-485 GCF_001594065.2 Cyphomyrmex costatus
TCAAAATTAACTTTTTATACACATATTATATGATATAATGAAAAACAAAATGCATTTTGTCGTAGCTCATAAATGTTTTGATATGAAATAAAGTTATTAAAGATAATGTAAATATGAAAAAAAATTATGATATTTTGAACGAAAATAGCACACAAAAACATATTTTGACATAATTCTAATATCTTGTTGCGTAACCATTGTATTAAGGCTTCACGTCTCTTAGGTATGGACTCAATAAGTTTTAATATTTTATTTTGAGGAATTTTTTTCCATTTACTTTGCAAAACAAAAAAAAATCATCTTAATTAGAAAAATTTCAGTAAAAGTACAGAAAAGGGGAGCCACCCCCGATGACCTTGATCTTCACAATGTTGTCAAGGTCATGACCCTATGTAACCTCCCGCAGGATTTAGGTGGCGTCACCGTCCGTTAAAAAGTTATTAACAAAAATAGTTTCAAAATCAACGTATTATTTCTGGGAAATT
>NW_017279891.1:0-573 GCF_001594065.2 Cyphomyrmex costatus
TACTCGGTAACGAGTAACTGTAACTAGTTACTTTTAAAAAGTAACTTTCCATTCCCTGTAATTTACCATCTATATTATAATTCAACGTACTTTAAATATATTTGAATTGATGAATTCAAATATATTTAAAGTAAATTTTGAAATTTAATTTAGTATCAAATTCTATTTCTTCCTTGATGTGTACATTCCGTTTCTTTAAAACTTTGCAGATTTCGTTCTGCAATATAATAAATTTTATTAGTGTTAACCCTTTTTTTATGTCATGTAAATATACAGTTAAATATTTAACTAAATATGCTTACAATTTCTTGTTCTATCATCTTCTTCATCTCCGGTGGAATGCTTTTTCTGATTTCTTCATTCCTATAACATAAAAACGATGCACATGGAGTTTATAATTTTCTATTACAAAAAAAAGAATAACATAAGAATATATTAATATTAAGAATATTAAAAATATTAAAAGGGAAGTACTAACCATCCTGGAATCGTAATGTCAATATTTATGTAAGAAAATTCTTCCTCCTGTGAGGCGTCTGTAAATAAATTATTATTAATATAACAATATTGAAT
>NW_017279891.1:685-1975 GCF_001594065.2 Cyphomyrmex costatus
GAGAGAGAGAGAGAGAGAGAGAGAGAGAGAGAGAGAGAGCGTGCATGAGCGTATGCGTTTGATGAACCTTCATTACCTGATGAACGACTAGGAAAGTCACCATTCTTCTTAACGTCACCATTCTAAACAGAAATATAATATAATTTTTATGATATGATTTTTTTCGGATAAAACTATCTGTTTCCATTCTTTTTATTTTCTTTTAAATGTAATTTTATTTTTCTGTTAATTTCATGATCTTTTTCGTTTATTGTAATTATAGTATATTATTCCGTCTCAACGATTTTTATATAAGAATATTATATATACTGTTTTTTGCACTTTAGAGGTTGCAATTCTGGAGTGCATAATAAATGGATTCCATCTCTCTTTTTCTTTCTTTCCTTTTCTTTTTTTGTCTTTTTGCTTGGAAATGCGAGCCTTATTTAATTTTGTTTGATATATTTTATTTTCATTACGGATTAAAATCGGACTTTTTATAAAGATCATATATATTTGTAATATATGTCGGAAAATCAGAAAAACTATATCGAAAATAAATGATTAAAAATATAGATAAGTTACACATTTTTTGACATCTTCTAAATAACTTAGAATCACAAAAAAAAGATTTTTATCAAGATTATAAGAAAAAAACATTGAAATTCGGAGAAGGTTTTATTATAAGGAAATACCAAAAAGAGAAAGATATATAGAAGTGATTATCATTTAGTTTAAATACCGAAAGTATTTCTTACCAATATTTTATAGATATTAAAACAAGAAGGAAATAAATCTTTCTACTTGTAGCATTAGTTTCACGCAGTCTTGGCTAACAACAACAATGTCAATGAACGGCACTCGACAGGACGAAATGCCCGCAGTAAAGCTCATGACACATAAAAAAAACGTAAAGCCGTAAATGTAATCAGTAAGCGGATTGACCAATCACAGTTGAGAACGTAAGCGGCCGCCGCCGTTACGTTCTCAACATGTGATTAATCAATTTGCTTACTAATTACGTTTACGGCCTTACGCTTTTCTATGTGTCATGCTTAAAGCTTATTCTACAATGACCGTTAAGCCGTAAAAATTGACCAATCGTAATCGAATATGAGGAGAATAATCTATTATGCGAAATCTTACGTTGGCCCTTGCTGAAAATCAAAAGGCCACATTGGAGCTACAGCTGCTGACATCATCCTGACACTGCGTGAAATTGGCACAACAAGCAGAAAGATTCCGTCGGTCAAGTAATTCAAAGTCTATGAAGTTGTGAACCCTAAATGTGAATTTTGAGAAAATCTATGT
>NW_017279892.1:0-717 GCF_001594065.2 Cyphomyrmex costatus
GAAAAATGTTAAATTGAAAATTTTCTTTTTTTGAAAAATATAAAATCAAAAATTTATAATAATACAACAAAAAGTAAATTGCTCCCGAAAAAAATGCAAAAAGTGATTCATTATGCCCCAAAAAGCAAAATTGCTCCAGAAAAAAACGTAAAAAGTGACCCATTTTCCCCCAAAAACCAAAATTGCTAAATAAAAAACGCAAAAAGTGACCCATTTTCCCCAAAAAGCAAAATTCCTTCTCAAAAATTGCAAAAAGTGACCCATTTTGCCCCAAAAAGCTAAATACCTTCTCAAAAAACGCAAAATGACCCATATTGCCCCAAAAAGCAAAATTGCTTCTCAAAAAAACGATGCCCCAAAAAGCAAAATTGCTCCTTAAAAAAACGCAAAATGACCCATTATGTCCCAAATAGCAAAATTGCTTCACAAAAAAACGGAAAATGTCCCATATCGCACCAACAACCAAATTTACTTCTCAAAAAACGCAAAATGACCCATTATGTCCCAAAAAGCAAAATTGCTCCTCCAAAAAACGAAAATGTCCCATTATGCCCCAAAAAGCAAAATTGCTCCACAAAAATCGCAAAATGACCCATATTGCCCCAACAACCAAAAATTACTTCTCAAAAAAACGCAAAATGACCCATTTTTGCCCAAAAGCAAAATTACTCCTAAAAAAACGCAAAATGACCCATTATCCCCCAAAAAGCAAAATTA
>NW_017279893.1:0-1288 GCF_001594065.2 Cyphomyrmex costatus
CTTCTATTTTTTCTGACTTCTGCGGCGTATTTCCTGACGCGGCGTATATACCGGGTTTACCTATGCTCGGTTCATTTTGACCCGTAATGCGTAGAAAGGGTTAAACTATATAACATTTTTATATAACATTGTTATATAACAATCTCAAAATTTTACAATCGAACCTTTGATTATAGAGAATACATTATATTATAAGGTTTATAGTGTTTATACCATAATACATTGTACTATAAAAATTTGTATAATCTTTTTAGATGAATTTAATACATTATTTTGAAAGAATATATAATTGAATTTTGTTTAACGTTAATCTCAGCGCTCTCTAGCAATTCGATAAATGTGCCAGTCGACGCATGTCGTGCTAGTATAATATTTTATTTTATGTTGTTCGTATTGTAGCCTGTAATAAGGTGGAACAAAGCGATATGTGTAATGACTTACGAGAAAACGTCTTTTCTTATCCGTCAATGTACAAATTATTGTATTACAGTTTGTGTAGAAATTATTACAGTTGATTAATTCGAATTTCTATTATATTGCTGTGCAAGTGTATACTTGGTAACATAAATGATGGTGCATTCTGTTTCACATGTTTTATTTATACTTTTTTACATTCAATGAACAACAAAGATGAATGCATCATGTATGAAGTAAAATACATATAAAAAATTTGAAATTAGTGAAATATTCAAAAAGTATTATCGAACAATTCGTTTTTATTAGCTGACTTAGCGTAACCTTAAATAAACTTTAATAATAAGTCACCGTGTTCGTCTTAAAATACCCTATCAGCATGTAAATAAAAAAACTATATCAATTCATTAAAAAAAAAAAAGATAGGGTTGATACTTTGGCTAATACTTTGCGTCTCCAAGTACAAAAAAATTATTGACGTTACATTTTGTGTCCCTCGAAGTAATAAGTATAAGAGTTTATTCTAAGAGTTTATTATAAGAGAGAATAAAAAGTAAACGTAAAGTACACACTTACGCAAGTACAACACATCCATCGAATGTATCTTTTTTAAGGAAACGTGTACGTACATATTTTGTAAGTAATAAAATATAAAATGCTTGCGTACAACTTCTAAACTTTTAGTTTTATTTTAAATCTATAATAAACATATTATAAATAGAGCTCGTCATCGTTTTTATTTTCTAACGATAAATAAAATTACTCGTATGTATAAGAAAATACACAATACGCGGGATCATAATTTAATATTGTTCTGAATTTTAAAATATGTATGAAAATATAGTTTTTATTCCACCATTTTATGCACTTGTAG
>NW_017279895.1:0-247 GCF_001594065.2 Cyphomyrmex costatus
TCCAGGAACTGCTCGACGGATCGTTGCCGGGGCTAGCCGTTGACGCCGATCTGCGCTGGCAGCTAATTCGAAACCTGTCCCGCCTTGAGGCCTTTGACGAAGAGCAAATCGCCGCAGAACTAACCCGCGATCAAACCATCGTCGGCAAAGAAAATGCCGCCGCCGCACGCGCCATTCGCCCGACAGCGGAAGCGAAAGCCGAGGCCTGGCGGCGCGTGGTGCAGGACAGCTCAACTCCCAACGAAAC
>NW_017279895.1:459-853 GCF_001594065.2 Cyphomyrmex costatus
CGCTACGTCGCCGAAGGTCGAGACGACCTGGCCCGCAGCTTGCGCGCTCAGCGGCTCATCTGATGCGGCTGGTCTGATTCTGAACGATCAATGCGAGGAGACTTCGACGTCTTTGCTAGGAGACGGCGGAACGTAGTTCTTCCGCGACAGCAACAAACCCATAATCCAGATGGCGGCGAAAAGACCAAGCGTCCCGCCACCGTAAAACAACAGGATCTCAAGCCCGCTCGACTCCGGGGCCGGTGGCCAATCTTCACTGACCGGAGTGTCGGCAAGGGCCGTTGCCGGCCAAACCAAAACCAACGTCAGACAGGCGGCAATGGCGGCGAGCAGTCGAACAGGAGTCTTCATAGATTCAGTCTAGGGCCAAGTAGCCTGGGGGCATGCAACACCG
>NW_017279896.1:0-637 GCF_001594065.2 Cyphomyrmex costatus
TCCACGCGGTACAAGGCATTCTCTGGCCCGGTCGCGCCTTCGACAGCTACCCAGAATCCGCCACCGCGACGAGCCGAAATGGCCTCGACGTCCCAAGCGACCTCTTGTCCGTCCTGGGTGATCGGGAGTTCGCGAGTGATGCTCGCCGGTGCGCGTTTCACGTCAACGGTCAAGATCCGCGATGGCGCCACCGCGTTGTCAGTTGCGGTGTACAGCGTCTGCGGGTCACCCGGCTTGGCACTCAGCGCACCAAGCGCATTCCAACCGATGGGATTGCCCTGATCGTCGTTGGCGCTGACGATGTCGGGGAACTGACCGGGCTTGCTGGCACCTAGCCGGTACAGCGCAACCGTCGAACGTATTCCGGTCTCGGCGTCATCGACTTCGCTGGAAGCGCTCGGGGATCGGTTTGATGCCTTCGGGACCATTCGTCGTGGGCAGCATCTGCAGGAACGTCGGTTGGGTGGGCCGGGTGAAGTCATAGACCGCGACGAAGTTGCTGCGTTCAGAACCCACGAAGCCGTAGCGACGACCGTTCATCGTGGCCACTGCCAGACCTTCGGGCTCTGGGCCCTTCTTGCTGGCCCGGGTGTCGTTGTGCAGGCCTTTACGATTCGCGCGGCGGTCGAGCGAATTC
>NW_017279897.1:0-624 GCF_001594065.2 Cyphomyrmex costatus
GGTAAGGGAGACAGCGAAAGCTAGAAGCAAATGATTCGAAAATCAACCGAAAGTTGCACTGTCTTCCCCCGCCCCCCCCCACCCCATCTCTCCGCGTGCAGTCAAAATGTCTCATAACAGTTGAATGGTTTATATATCATACCAGTCAGCATTCGGAAGTTTTTAAAATAATTTCATTTAAAACATGTATTTCAAATATATATATGGAGGGGCGAGTGGAGGAGGTCCGGTGGGTCGAAGATGGTAAAGTAGTGAGTGGAAGGTGAGAGAGGATGTCAAAAAGTTGTTATAACGAAAAAAGTGAAAATACGGCGAAAGAGAGGAGCGGCGGGGGTGGGTGGTGGTGTCAGGGGAAGGGGCGAAGGGAGGATGTCCGGTGAGCCGAAGATAGTGGTGTTGCGAGTGAAAGGTGAGAGAGAATGTTAATAAGTTGTAATAACGAAAAAGAATGAATTACGACGAAAAAGAGGGATGGCGGGAGTGTGTGGCGGGGGGAGGTGGAGGGGCGAATGGAGGAGGTCCGGTGGGTCGAAGATGTTAGAGGTGTGAGTAGACGGTAAAAGAGGATGTTAAAATGTTGTAATAACGAAAGAATGTGAAATACAGCGAAAGAGAGGGGTGGCG
>NW_017279898.1:0-2563 GCF_001594065.2 Cyphomyrmex costatus
AACGATCGGCTTGATGATCTGAGACTTTCTGTGCAGGGCCTTGCGTTAAAGGCATTGCCTGCACTGTTGCCGCAGATGACATCGTTACTGAAAGATCTTACGACTTGGGTCAGCAATGGTGACAACGCAGCGATTGTTGCTAGGGATTTCGCCGACGGCATGCGCGGGATCGCAAGTGCATTGAGTCAAGTAGGCGCTGTTGCTGGGCCTGTTTGGGATGCTCTTGGACGTGGACGAAAGCTGTTGGCTGGTTTGACTGGTCAATTGGGCGCAGTCGGTGAGGGATTGGTTGGTGAGTTTGAGCGAGCTGAATTCTTTTGGAAGCGAGGCCAGACGCTGATCAATCAGGCGATGGGTACTCAATCCGATTTTAGTAACGTAACCGGCGGGTCTCAGACTTTCAAACCAGATTTCAGCAACGTGACCGGCGGTTTGGTACAGGCTCCGGATTTGGGTGCTGACAACCCTGTAATATCGGGAGGCAGGGGTGCGGCGACAAGGAGGTCGGAGCTTACAGAAGAGCAGAAGGCAGCGGATGAGCTCACTAAATCTTATGAGTCTTTACGTGACTCGATGAATGAGCGGATTGCGTTGTTTGGAGATGAGACTGAAGTCGCCAGGCTTTCATACGATTTACAGTCCGGCTCGCTCAAGTCCTTGGACGAAATGAGAAAGCAAGAGTTGCTGGCTGGCGCGCAGATTCTGGATCAGAAGCGTGAAGAAGAGGAGCTGACGAGGCTGCTGGCGGATGCGGATAGAAAACGAATGGATGCGATCGGAGAGAAGAATGCCCGCACCTCCGATGCCCTGTCTGATATTGCCTACGAAACACGATTGCTGGGTATGAGTAATGTTGAGAGAGAAAAGGCGAATGCGCTGAGATACGCTGGCGTGGATGCGGCGAGTGCTGAGGGACAGTCCATCGTTGATGCGATTACTCGAATGGATGGCATGCGTCAAGTTCAAGATCTTGCGAACAGTACCACAGATGCATTCTCTGGACTGTTTGATGGCATTGCATCGGGATCGCTGACTGCGAAGGATGCATTGAAGAGTTTCTTCAAGGACGTTACACAGATGACGGTGCAGTTTCTACTTCAGAAGGTAGTGTCTCAGTTCATGACATCGTTTATGGGTGGCAGCGGCGGCACTGCGTTTTCTGCCGCAGGCTATGCAAAAGGTGGGGCATGGGCCGGTGGCGTACAATTTTTTGAAAAAGGCGGCGCATTTACGAACGGTATCTACAGTCAGCCGACACTGTTCAAGTTTGGGCGTGGCGGACAGTTTGGAGTGATGGGCGAGGCTGGGCCTGAGGCGGTGCTGCCATTGCAGCGCGGCAATGACGGCAAGCTTGGAGTTCGTGCTTCAAGCGGCGGTTCTGTCTCTGTCAACATCAATCAAAGCTTCAACACCCAAGGTGGTGGTGGTTCGACTAAGGGCCAGAGCGACGCGTTTGCAATGCGCATCAGCAAAGAAACCGACGCTGCTGCACGCAGGGTCATCATTGAAGAACAGCGCCCTGGTGGTCTGCTTTGGCGCATGTCGCAGGGATAATCTTATGGCACGATTTGTTTGGTGTCCGACGTCGAGCGCGTCGGGTCAGGTGACGCATGCTCGGACGATTACTCAATATGGCGACGGATATTCTGTCGCTGTTTCTGATGGCATCAACAATCAGTCTGCGCGCTGGTCTTTAAATTTTATTGGCAGTTCTGCAGAAATAACTCCAATCAAATCGTTTCTGGATTCTCACGCTGGCGTTAGATCTTTTGATTGGGAGCCTCCGCTTGGAGCGGATGCGCGGTGGCGATCCGAGCCATACACGATCTCTGCGCTTGGTGCCGATCATTATTCGATTGATGTCGAATTTCAAGAAGTCTTTCATCCGTAATGAGGTGCAGTGATGTCGCTTTCTGAGAGCTTACAAAGTCTAGAGCCGGGAAGTTATATTACGTTGTATGAGTTGGACGCATCATTGCTTGGTGGTGGCGTCTTGAGATTGCATGAGCATCTGCAACCGGATCCTATTTTTTGGCAAGGCGCGGAGTTTGTGCCATGGCCAGTCATTGCTGATGGGTTCTCGTTCACGACGGACAAGCCGCCACAACCAAGAATAATCGTTGGCAATACAAACAGAATTGCAACTTTGTTGTGTCTGCAATTCGATGATTTGGTGGGTGCGAAGGTGACTAGAAAGCGGACTTTTCTGAGATTTCTTGATGCAGAAAACTTTCAGAACGGCAATCCGACAGCGGATCCTTCACAATATCTGCCAGACGACATTTGGTTCATCGAAAGAAAGGCTTCTGAAACCAGGGAGGGGGTCGAGTTCGAATTGTCTAGTGGCATAGATTTCAACGGAAATCGATTGCCGAAGCGCCAGATCATCAATAACACCTGTGTTTGGGCCTATCGCAGTGTTGAGTGCGGTTATTCTGGCCGGCCCGTAGCGACGGATGTCGATGAGAGCACAAGTGATCCAGCGCTGGATCGATGCGGTAAGCGTCTTAGATCATGTAAATTGCGTTTTGGAGAGAATGCGGTTTTGAACTATGGCGGATTC
>NW_017279900.1:0-8905 GCF_001594065.2 Cyphomyrmex costatus
TTGTTAAGAAGTAATTACCTAGCGTAAATTAAAAGATAAATATATACCGGAGGGATATAACACCCCCCCCCCTTAAAATAGAATGTTGCTGTACTGGAACATTCTAGCGTTTAAGTAGTATGTGACATATTAGTGTCTAAATATTTTCTTAAGTCTGTGTAAGTGTATGTTTTGTACAACGCAGGTGTTTGTTTTTCATTAATTGTACTTACAACTACGTTTGGGTGGGAATGGCTGGGATGCAGATCTTCTGACGATGAACGGGAAGTTGAGGGCCTATCTTCAGGTGTTGGAGGAGGAGCCGGGGGACAGACGCTTCTTCTGGTGTTTCTGTGCGTGTATTGTTCTGCGGTCTAGAGTTCCTTCTACTTCCCAGATGCAGTAAAAGATGGGTTACGGAGCTCCATATTGCTCCTATGAGATGTAGGCTCCAGCCGTACATCGTGTGTAACGCGTAGCCATGGATTATCGTGTCTATCACGAGTTTTGTTCTGCGAATAATGATGAAAATTGCTAGGACGCCAGCGCTGGCGGATCCGAATGTTACAAATCCTCTCCAGACGCGTTTTCCGGCTGAATCGGCGATTCTGTTGAGAGATTCTTCATCTAATAAATTAGAGAGAGAGATACTACCTGCGGGGATCTCGTTGCCCATTGCACCACGGGCCAGCGTGTTGACTATTGATGGTCGTTCCACCGGGAACATGATATGGTCTCGAAGTCTGTCAAGATCCTCGGCGCTGTAGATGCCACTCGTTGCTAGAGAGGACGAGTGTTATATCCCTCCGGTATATATTTATCTTTTAATTTACGCTAGGTAATTACTTCTTAACAATAACTTCTGTTACATCCCAGCGGAATGTATTATTATATATTCGATATATTTTTCAATCATATTATCTTCGTTATCTTACATATATTTTTGTAATAGATTTAAGTCACTGCGCTACACGAATGAGTCTATTCTACCTCTCTTATATCATATTTTTCCTCAGCCAGGACAACCCGCCGAGCATCTCTCGCTGCGTGTTGCTTTTCGGGCGGAAATTAACTTATACTATTTTTCGTTTTTTCGCAATTCTGAGAGCAAAACCAGTGTGTAATTTTTCATTTACTTTCCAACGGTCTTGGTCGCGTTAAATTATCATAATGTTTAAGCTAAGTTCTAACAAAAATTCATGCAATAGGTACTCCCCGTTCGCGCCTTATCTTATGATAATAATAGTCTTTAATCAGTTAAATCAACGCCACTTTCAATTATCATATAACAATTACCATATTAAAGTTTGTTACACATACTAACATAATACGCGAGCTTAAGTAGGACTAAATATACATATATATATATCTATTAAGTACCCACCACTACAACAACTAAGCATTAATTACCCTAAGTTAATATTAGAAAGTTTTGCAATAATTAATCGACAAATTATAATAAGCGAATTAACGGCCTTTCCTCTTTGTGCGAGCGTTCTTCCCTATCCTCGAGCGTTCCTCTTTGTTCGGATCTTCGCCGTGCCATCCCCTCCTTGGTGGTCCCCACTTGCGACGCCTCTCACTACCTAGCGATCCCCTCCAGCAGAGCCTCTTGCGCTCTATTCTTTGTGCGGTTTTTCGCACACGGTCTCTCAGTTAGTCTCCAGATCCTGAAGTAGTAGCTTTCTTCTCTTAACTCCGCTTCCTTGCGAGGCGTCACATTCCAATAGTATTCTTAATCCTGACTAGCTCAGACGTAGCTCTCTTAATCCTTACTCCAATATCATATACCAAGCTTCTTGCTCTCTAGCAATTAGATATTAATCGTTATTAATCGTAGTCTAGTGCTCTTTGTTTAAAATAATCATTAATTATAAATTAGACATTAATCGTTATTAATCGTAGTCTAGTGCTCTTTGTTTAAAATAATCGTTAAGTTTAATAAATAATTCTTTTATTCAAATAATTATACATTGAATTAACAAGTGAATATTATAATCTATTTTACATTTTAATTTTGTTCTACATTATTGCGTATCCAGTTTGTACTTTTAAATACTAAATATATATACATTTTACATATTTAATGTAATTTGAATTAATTATTATAAAACATTTTATCCAAGATATCCTTTCCTTATTTTGCAACTTAAAATTAAGATCAGTGACTGCATTGGCATCGCTCTTGAATAACGATCATCGCTGACAGCCAGTCGTCCAACAAATCATTCGACAGGAGGGAAGACAGATCGTTTTATAGGAAGGAAGAAAACACTAAATCAAGGAAACACAAAAAACCATTGTAGGTCATTTAACACAGGTTAGTCAATATACTTTATTCAAGTGAGTGCGCGAATAATTAATTAGTGCGTGCGTCCCTGTGTACGGGCGCGTCAGCTTATGCATACCGCACTTATCTCTTGTCGGTCCGAGCGCGCTTATCTCCCGTGCGAGATTGACAGGTTACGTTACCGCGTACTTTCTTCAGACGCGTTATGATGCGTTATAATGCATACGGTGATTTAATTGAATGATGAATTTCTTTATTTTATTGAATACATATATATAATAATCTCATTTCTATTAAATTGATCGTTCATTTAATAAATTTAAATATCTTCAACGATAAATCACTATTTTATTACTATTAATAATAATTCATACGTAAATAGTTCTTATTAATTTAATCATCCAATAATTAATGAAACTTTAAATATAATCTACACAGTATTACAATACAACGATTATTTATAAGATAATTTACTCTTATACCTTCGTCAAATCTTCATTTGACGCATATTATAAATAATTACATTTACTTGTATGTTAATATAATTAATCACCAATTTATTTATAAATACATTTATTACTACAATGCACCCGGTGACGCTTTAAAAATTGATTTATTTACCTATTTTGACAAGCATTTATACAATATAAAATAATTTGATATTAACGTTCAATATAATTAATTAATACCATTGTTAATTATCATTTATAACTTTATTTATTATTTTCTAAACAACTTTTGTGATTCGTTAAAGGGCATTGCCCACAGCGGGAGCCCTGCGCAAAATTTTATTGAATAAAAAGGACTTAGAGATATTTTCTCAAATAATTTTAACGTTTCATTTTTAGCATTTGTGATTTCTTAAAAGGGATTGCCCACAGCGGGAGCCCTGCTCAAATTTTATTAAGTCTAGAGATACTTAGAAATATTTTATTGAATAATTTCATTATTTTTCCAAACAGCTCTTGTGATTCGTTAAAGGGCATTGGCCACAGCGGAAGCTCTGCGCAAATTTTCTCAAGTTTCGGAGAACTTAGAATTAATATTCAAATAATTTTGATATTTTGTCCATAGCTTTTGTGATTCATAAAAGGGTTTAGCTCACAGCGGGAGCCCTGCTCAAAACTTTCGTTAGCTTAATAACTTGGCGATTTTTAGTCGATTTATCTAATAAAACATATTATGCATAGTTTTAAGTTATGCTCCTCATTTAATCAGTATTTTCAATTAAATACTCTCTTAATAAAACATATTATTCGTTTTAATAAACAATTATCCATATTATTCTTATCCGATCATTTAATTGATAGTAGTAATCGGTTAATTGATCGGCTACACGCTGACCGCTCGCAGCGTTTCTTAATTTTCTTTTTGGAGCCCTAAAGGAAAATGTTATATCCCTCCGGAATATATTTTCGCTATTTTATATGCATATTCGATAATTATATTTTACATCTTAATATTTTTGTAGTACGTAGAATAATCAACTAAAGCTCAGAAAATACTATCAATAATTCAGTAAAATAAGTTGTCATAAAAGTAAAATTCCAAAGAGTCTAATTTTAATTTTGCGATAATTTTCGTTAGTCTTTAAATGTTCCTAGAAGTCGGGCGAAAACACCTTTAAATTTAAAATAATAATAATTATTCTAACCAAGATAAAATTAAATTTTTCATACTAAAATATTTTTATAATTAACTTAAAATCAATTAAATAACTTGGCATTAAATCGCCACACTTCTAGACTAAGTATCCTCAAGCATGTTACCAGCGCTATATGCGTATCTTTAAACTATAACTATTAATTTCGCTTTATATATATATATATATTACGCGACTCGTAAAAAGTAAGGTAGTTAATAATCCTATGTTCTGATCTTGTATTACTCTTTATTTTCACCACTACAATTTATTCTGCTACTAACAGCTCACTAATTAACAATCTAATTAATTAAAAATCATTTACGAGAGTTATCGCGCTCTTCTCTTTGTGCTGTTCTTCTTATCGGCCTCTCCTCTTTGTGCCGATCTTCGTAGCGCTGAGCTTTACCCTACTATGCGAGTTATCGCGCTCTTCTCTTTGTGCGGATCTTCGCGCAGCCATTCCCTCTCTCTCTAGTCATCCCTACTCCAGCAACTCCTATGCTAATCCTATATACGTAGTACCACACCGCTCCATACCTCAGTTACACTTCGATTCTTAAACCATACGGTTCTCTTGACTCTGGTTAGATCCCAGTCTCCACTATATTCCAAGTTAACTCCGCTTCTTAGCGAGGCGTCACATTCTCTTAAATCTTACGACCTCTGAAATTAATTCTAATTAATCACTCTACTCATTAATACCCACAGTATTCTTACTTTATATCTTAAATCATAGCGTATTCATAGATTACAATTATTGAATTAATAATCGTACTACAATTATCCAAAGAATTTACGATTTATAATCGTTAAATTAATATTACTATTACTAGATTTTGTATTCCATATCTGTATTATTAGTTATAAAATATATTTATAATTTTATTGATACTTAATTATTTTAATTATTTTAAAAGATATCCTACTCTATATCCATATCCTGAATAAATTCAGTGTTATAATAAATCACCGAGACGCTGCATCTTCACGAACGTTGACAGCCAGCCAACACCGAGATCTGAGACAACAGGACCAAGGCAGTAATTCCATAGAAGCCCTAAGAAGATACATCGAAAATACTCAACTAAAAGGTTAGCCTTTAAATAATTTTAATAAGTACATACATGTAATAAATTCAGTCGATCGAACAGTGAATCACGCGATAGTCTGTGAATCTCTTTGTCACGTCGCGTCTTAGCTTATGCATTCCACCGCGCTTATCTCTTGCCGGTCCGCGCGAGTTAACATAAACATTTACGGAACGCGCTCACTGTAGAGACGTCATCCGCGCGCTTCGAATATTCTTTAACATACTCGGTGTCTCATAAAATATTATTCAATTGATTCAAGTATTATATTATCGACTCTTTACTAATTATTCTTACTAAGTATAATCTTTTATTAAATTTATACTATATCCTTACTTTATCAATGATAATTAAATAATTTAAGAATTTTTAAGCAATTAATTTAAAGTTATATTCATTTAATTTCAAGATTCTAGCAAACAAGATAATAATAACTTCTCATTTAATATCGAAACATAAATATTCTAAATCATTTATTTTAAGCATTTATCGAATTGTTTTAACATCTAACACACTGACCGCTCGCAGTGTTTCGGTAAATGTGGAGCCCTTTTAAAAGAAAATATATTCATACCCGTTCTAATTAATTAATTATAATAAGACTCGTTACTATATGCTTCCTCCTGTAAGACCTGCTGCTCCCGTCACTATTATTTCTGATGAGAGATTACCGTACCAGGCTTGGTTGAATACAGCACGGTGCTGTATAGGTATCTTCTTCCGCCATACGGAAACTAGTTATAAACTTTGCTATTCATGTTATGTAAGAAAGTCGCCCAGTGAAAGACGAAATTTTAAAGGAGTAATTCGCCACTACATTACAATCGGGATTAATTACGATTTAGACCATTGCTATTCTTGTCTAACTGGCTACGCGCAAAATTATCAAATACAAGCTTGTGATCACTGTCCAGCAGTGTTACGCGATTTTATTCAATATTTAATCCATTCAGACGATACTCCGTACGACAGTCCGTTAACTACTATTTTATCAATTTCGGAAATTGACATATAAACTCACTTGCATGAGTCCGCAATCCGGACATCACACTCATAATAATTCAAATCAAATTTCAAATTTACCAAGTCAAACCTGGTTAGACAGTGCCCGTTGTTGCACTACTTGGTTCTATCAACATAGGATAAATAATTGCAAAATTTGCATTTTATGTTACCTCGATAAATCTACTCGTGTACAAGAATATTACATTAGTACTTCACAACATTACATTTTTATCGGAGATACAAATAATCTTGACCGGTGTGAAGTTTGTAATACAGAAATTGTGCGAACTTCACTCGTAGCCACATGTGAAACTTGCTTACCCATTTTTAACGACTTCATACAATATCTTATTTTATCAGGCGATACTCCATATAATAGTGACGAGCCAATTTTTCTTTTTATTACGATGGCAAGGCATGAGACTCAATTTTAATATCGAATAAAAATATTTTACCTACTACCTGTTCCTTAAAAACCCCTTGAACCGTGGCAGTCATACGTCCGCCTTTAAATAAATTGGGACTGACTGGCCCGGCCATAACAATATGTAGGATATCGACTAGATAGTGAGTTGATTTAATAATATTTAATTGTGCAACTTCTGTTACAAGTAAAGGTGACTTACAAATTATCACTAAAATAACTATTCCCTATTTTACACAAATTGTTAATTATTATTAGAGACTAATGACAATTATTATTAACTAAGAGGATTGGTTAACGCTAAAATAAAATGGAATTAGAACTGGAAGGAAGGTAGATTTTAAGGAATGGATTTGATATCGTAAGACTTTGCACTCACGAAGGTTCGGAGCGGATTTTGAAGAACGTGTGTTACGTTTGAGAGTCGGTGAAGAACTGCGACTGGTCTGGTGGTGGAGGGACGGCATTGAGTAAGATGAGAGGGGATGGTTGGTGTCCTAGGAGTAGGGAGGCTGCGAGCAAGGGTACCGTAATGGAGAGGGTAACTGAAGAAGGGACGGCACAAAGAAGACGAGGCGATAATTCGTACGCTGACTTATAATGCAACTTAATGATTAACTAACAATTATGGATTATATTAACTAAAGGAAATCGCACACGACTTAGTGTATACTTAAGGTAAGAGGCGAAAATAACGTAGGCATTTATGTAGTGTTAACGAGGACGTAACACTGTAACGCAGACGCGTTATCTCGAAACCCTCCTTGCAAAGAAATCTATCCTATCGAAGCTCCGTCATCGCTTGACTCATATGACTCAGCCGATGATATGATATTCCAAGCTAGCCATGGCAAAATAAATGAACCGAATATCTCAGCGATACCGCCAGACGTAATCGAAACCTTAGAAATAAGTCCTGCAATCATTAGCGCTGATATCACTCCTGATACCGCAGCGAGTAGGGTAAGATTACCCGGTGAAATCATAGACGATAGTATAAACATTCCTAATGAAATAAGAGACCCGGAGATAAGCAGTGACGCGAGTGAAACCGATACGAATAAAAGCGATAGTTTTATGCCGCGACAGTCAGTCCCAATTTATTTCAGCGGACGTATGACTGTCTCGGTAATGATGGGATGATTCAGGGAAAATTTTAAAATTTGAACTTCAATGCCTTGTTACGGCGATAAAAAGAAACGTCGGACTATCATCCGACCAAGGAGTCTCTCCTGAGTGAACAAGATATTGAATAAACTCGTTTAAAGCTGGTCGGCAAATGTCACAAGGACTTAAAAGAGAGATTCGAACTATTACTCTATTACAAATCGCGCACCTGTCAAGTTCAAATGTTTCTCCGATTTGAATGTAATGGAACGACGTACTAATATACGATTCTTGGTCGTAAGGAGATTTATCTAGAAAACAGGTAATACAGATTTTCCACTTGTTTATTCTATGTTCGTAATGCCACGTAGTGCAACAACGTGCAGTGTCGATCCAGGCTTGACTTGGATTATTTAACGGCAAATTGGAATTATCACTGACGTCTAAATCTGATTGTGGACACATTCGAGCAAAATTTACAGATCTGTTTCTGAAACTATGAGTATCGTAGTAATAGGACTCTCATACGGTCTATCCTCCGAATGAATTAGATATTGTATAAATTCACTTAACACCGTCGGGCAATCTTCGCACGATTGTACCGGATAGCCTCTAGCATAGCCACAATTACACAAGTAGCATTGATCTAAATCGTAATTAATTCCAATCGAAATATAATGTTTTATGACTCCACGATAATTAGCTCTATGAACGGCAGGTTCGCTAGAATAACACGTATAACAAAGCTTATAGCTCGTCTCAATATGACGATAGAATATGGCAATGCAACACTTCGCGGTTTCCAACCAAGCCTGGTACGGCAACGGTTCGACAGATATTATCGTGACGGGTGTGGCAGGTTTTAAAGGTGGATACATGAGGTACTCCGATATATCATTATATTGTATAAAATATTAAATAATATATTATATAAGAAAGGGCTCCAAAATTATTAAGATAATTATAGTGCGTTGCGAGCGGTCAACGTGTATAAATGAATATAATAGAATATAAATGAACGCTGCGAGCGGTCAGCGTATTATTTGATTAAATAATGTAAGATTAAAATCGTTAAGTAGTTATGATTGAGTCTATCATATAATTGAATAATCTTGTAATTACTGAGTTTGATTAAAGTATAAGATTAATTACTTTAATTGAATGTAGTTTAATTTAAGAATATTGAATAATGTTGAGTAATATTAATTATAAAAATCACTAACCTTCTATTAAACTTACTTGATTAATTGGACACTGAGTATATTCTTTATGCGCTGGAGGCTGATGTCATCCGGTTGGAATGCAGTCAACAAGTCTCGGCCAGCGATGTTGAAGTTGCAATTGCTGATAGGGCGGCTTATCTTGCG